>NC_048926.1:30061261-30079942 GCF_011077185.1 Oxyura jamaicensis
GTGGGGGGGGGGGAGGCGGGGGAGAGGGGGGCGAGAGAAAGGGACGCGGCGCCTCGCCTAGCGCGCATGCGCAACCAGCCGCAAAGGGGGGGGTGGGGGGTGTTATGCGCGCCAGGTGAGGTGGCGTCATCAAAGCGCGACCGCGGTTGGTGCGCGCGCTCGCGCCGGGTGGGCGGGGGAGGGGCGGGTCACGGCGGGTGGCGACCGCCATCAGGAGCAGGACCCGGAGCCGGACTAGGACCAGGGGCGTCCCCGTTCCGCGCGGTTCGCAGCCCCGGGCTCTGCTTGAAGCTGCAGCTTCCCGAGCGAGCTGTGGGCAGAGACGCCCTCTGAGGACACCCCCACAGCGCGTGTCCCGAACTAACGGCGGGCGTCTCTCGTTAAAGGCGTTCGGCAGCCGAAGCGAGCTGGAGTTCGTGAAAGCATTCGGTTCCGAGTGTTGAAGTACTTGAAGAGCTGTGAAACAGCTGCGGCTTCAGGAACAGAGGCTGCCAGAAACAGTAAATGGAAAGATGGAACTGCCTAAAGGGTCCGGTTGTTGTGTAGGGAGCTGCGGGTCGGCCTCTTCTCACAGATAACCAGTGATAGGACTAGAGGGAATGGCCTCAAGTTGTGCCAGGGGAGGTTCAGGCAGGAAATGAGGAGACATTTCTTCTCAGAAAGAGCACTCAGGCACTGGGACGGGTTTCCCAGAGAGGTGGTGGAGTCACCGTCCCTGGGGGTGTTCAAGGAAAGGTGGGACGTGGTGCTTGGGGACATGGTATAGTGGGTGACATTGGTGGTAGGGGATGGTCGGACCAGATGATCCTGGACGTCTTTTCCAACCTTAATGAGTCCATGATTCAGTGACCTTTTCATATTCACCCTTAGCCACTTTCCAGTCCTAGACCACCATAACAATGGGCAACAATCTACTGAGGAGCATTGCCTGGGCTCCTCAGCGCCCTGCAGTATTGTTATTAATATAAGTATTTGTGAGAAACTTACCGTGCTCGCAGATTCAAGATAATCCCCTCCAACACACATGATTAAGTGAAAAGTTTAGGGTACCTTGTTATGAGAGAAAATGACTACACAAAAAGAAGGAAATCAAGGATGTTTACTGTGTGCAGCCCACTGTCCCTTTAGGGCATTACTGTTGTCTCTGAATGGTAACTTTCTGCAGAGATCATTGCAGAAACCGTGCTCATGACACACTTGACAGGAATAAATTGTGCTATATGACAAAGTGATGCAGAATCATCCTCTATCATTATTGCCCTTTCCATTCTAAGGACGCCAAGAAATTTCCGTCTGTTCACCCCTGCTTGGTCAGAGCCAGCTTTCGTAAATGCTTCTGTCAGGCTATTTTTCAGGAAGGACTGTGTGTTGGGTCTGTCTGGGATGGAGTCACCTTTCCCTGCAGCAGCCCACACAGTGCTGTGCTCTGCACTCGTAGCTGGAACAGCACTGGTATCACTCCAGTGTTGTGTCTATTGCTGCATAGTGCTGGCACAGCATCAGGACTCCCTCCAAGCCCCCAGGAGCCAGCAGGCTGGGGGGTGAGCAATTGATGGGGAGGGGACATCACCAGGGCAGCTGACCTAAACCAACCAAAGGAATATTCCGTAACATCTGTGTAGTGGGTTTATGTGACAAGGTTTTGGTAGCAGGGGGCCATAGGGGTGGCTTCTGTGAGAAGGATCTAGAAGCTGCCCCATGTTTGGTAAGGGCCCCACTGCTGACCAGAACTGAGCCAATAAGTGATGTTGTTTGCGCCTCTGTGAGAGCATATTTAAGACAGGGAAAAAAAAACGCTGCGCCACACAGCAGCTGGGAGAGTGAGAGGAGTGAGGAACAGCCTTGCAGGCGCCAAGGTCAGTGAAGAAGGAGGGGGAGAGGTGCTCCAGGCGCCGGAGCAGAAGTCCCCTGCGGCCTGTGGTGAGGACCATGGTGAAGCAGGATGTCCCCCTGCAGCCCATGGAGTACCACGGTGGAGCAGGGTTCCACGCTGCAGCCCGTGGAGGAGACCACGGTGGAGCAGGTGGCCCTGCACCGACGGAGACTGCGGCCTGTGGAAGACCCCTGCCGGAGCAGATTCCGGGCCGGACCTGCAGCCCGTGGAGAGGAGACCACGCAGGAGCAGGTGACCTGGCAGGAGCTGCTGCCCGTGGGGGACCCAGGTTGGAGCAGTTTGCTCCCGAGGGATGGACCCCGTGGTACGGACCCATATCTGGAGCAGTTCTTGAAGAGCTGCTGCCTGTGGGAAGCCCACGCTGGATCAGTTCAGCAAGGACTGCATCCCGTGGGTGGGACCCCACAGCACAGGGGACGAGAGTGACCAAGAAGGAGCGGCAGAGAAGAATTTCTATAGACTGACCATAGCCCCCATTTCCCTGTTCCCCTGCGCCGCTCGGGGGGAGGAGGTGGAAGAGGGTGGATGGGGGGGAAGGTGCTTTTGGTTTCTTTCCTTTGTTTCTCACTTCTCTAGCTCGTTTGTAATAGGCAATAAATCTTACTATCTCCCTATGCTGAGTCTGTTTTGCCCATCACAATAATTACTGCACGATCTCCTCGTCCTTATCTCAACCCTTGAGCCCCTTTCATCGTATTTTCTCCCTGTTCCTCTTTGAGGAGGGGGAGTGAGAGAGCGGTTGTGGTGGAGCTCGGTCACCCACCCGAGTGAAACCATCACAATCTGATGTCACACTCAGCAATACAAGGGGGGCTCTTGTGGGGGAGGGTCTCTCCTGAACAACCGGTACGTGTTTTGAGGCCCTGCTTCCCGGGATGTGGCCGAACATCGCTCGTTGATGGGAAGTAGATAATAACTTTTTTTTCCTTTCTCTCTGTGCTTCTGCGTGGCCTTGTTGTTTCTTTTGTTTCTTTTTCTCCCCATTCTCCTTCCCTTTAATTAAATCATTTCATCTCAAACCTCGAGCTTTTTGTGTTGTCTTTTCTCCCCCTTCCTCTTTGAGGAGGGAAGAGCGATTGTGGTGGAGCTCGGCTGCCCACTTGAGTAAAACCATCACAGACTGAAGCAGTAGGTGTGGCACCCAGCTCATGCTGATGTGCTTTCCATGCAGGTTTAGGCTACAGGATGGGACTCTGGGTCTGAGAAGATGGGCAAAAGCCCCCTCTAGCCTTGTTTTCCAGCCCCAGTCTGTGAAGCTTCGGTACAACCTGTGCACTAAGGTTGATTCACTTAGGTCCTGCCATCTCACCTGATCACTTAAGGAAGCTGCTATTACAGCTATCTAACTTTATCCTCCAAAACCTCTTGAATTAAAAACTTGAATGAGATCAGACACCCCCAAATTCAGGAGTGGTAGTGGAGCTGAGGCAGTGGCATACCTCCAATATGGAGGGCAATGCAGTGACCCTGACTACAAGACCCTTTTTCATCAAGCAGTTAGCAATCCACAGAGCAGGTAAGGTGAGCATAGCCATGCACAGCGCCGTGTTGGGGCCCACGTTGCGCTGTGCGCATCCCATCACCTGAGGATAAACCCAGACAGCCCATTGTGAGAATGGCTGGCAGCTCCTACTTTGTACCAGCTGCTATGCCACCTGCATGACCTTGCCTTTGTCTAAAACTGCAGCACCCAGTTCCCACGCCAGTATCTTGTTTCACAACAGAAACGCTGTATAGAGATGTTTTCTTGTAAGAAAATCCTGTTATAACCTGAATAACCAAATACGGAGTAACTCCTCCACAGACAGGGCCTGCATGGTGTGATGTGCCCTAACTGGGGGCCCATTTGGGGCAACTCTAATCACGGTTCCCAGCATGTGAAGTGCTGCAAGATTACTGTTCCCTATTGCTTTACAGTGTTAACTGTAATAAATACCATAATGGACCTGCGTGTCCCAGTGAAAAATGGAAGGAATGCTGTTTTGTGTTTTCTCTGATAACTTACCTTGGTAAGAGTGCTCATTACATCTAGTTCCCGCTCCAAGCTGCAGGTGCAGGGCCAGCATCACAAGGACAGAAGTGGTGGAGGTCTTCTGTCAAGATACATGGAGATTCAATCAACTGCAAAAGAAAATAAAGTATGGGATTTATGAACCATGTTCCTCTTGTTAGGGTACTGTGTGACTGTAACCCCTGTTAGCGAGGGCTCTGCCCTTTGTGCCTTGCTGTCTCTCGACTCCTGGCTAATTTTCTGCTGTGGAGCTGCCACTCCTGCTGCTCACTGACTCTTGCATTATACCAACCTATATCCTCTTGTGATTACCCAAAGTGTGGCAGATGCACTCCAAAAGGCTTCTTTCCTCCTGACTTGATAATGCCTTCACAAAAACTAGAAGTAAAGCTAATGGAAATAAACTTGTCTAGAGATAAAGTGAATTTAACTTGTGTCTGCTAATCAGTGATCATCTCTCCAGCTGCCAAAAACATCTCAGTGCCCAGGTGCCTGTAATGATTTATTTGAGGTGGCTGACTGTCTTCTTAATGAAATAAGAAAGAATTGTTAGGCTAAGGAATATGTATCTTTGTGTTGGGAAGAGAGACTGTAATGAATTACAAACTCAGTATTTTCCACTTTTGTTTGTTTTTTTGTTTTTGTGTTCCTATAAGTTACAAATTTTGATTCAATGCTTGTCCTCTCAAAGTGTTTTGTAGGTCTCTCCTGGGAGTAAGGACTGTAGTGGGTTTATGTGGCAAGGTTTTGGTAGCAGGGGGTCATATGGGTGGCTTCTGTGAGAAGGATCTAGAAGCTGCCCCATGTTTGGTAAGGGCCCCACTGCTGACTAGAGCTGAGCCAATAAGTGATGTTTTGCACCTCTGTGAGAGCAGATTTAAGCCAGGGAAAAAAAAAATGCTGCGCCACACAGCAGCTGGGAGAGTGAGAGGAGTGAGGAACAGCCTTGCAGGCGCCGAGGTCAGTGAAGAAGGAGGGGGAGAGGTGCTCCAGGCGCCGGAGCAGAAGTCCCCTGCGGCCTGTGGTGAGGCCCATGGTGAAGCAGGCTGTCCCCCTGCAGCCCATGGAGTACCACGGTGGAGCAGGGTTCCACACTGCAGCTCGTGGAGGAGACCACGGTGGAGCAGGTGGACCTGCACCGACGGAGACTGCGGCCTGTGGAAGACCCCTGCTGGAGCAGATTCTGGACTGGACCTGCAGCCCGTGGAGAGGAGACCACGCAGGAGCAGGTGACCTGGCAGGAGCTGCTGCCCGTGGGGGACCCAGGTTGGAGCAGTTTGCTCCTGCGAGATGGACCCTGTGGTATGGACCCATATCTGGAGCAGTTCTTGAAGAGCTGCTGCCTGTGGGCAGCCCACGCTGGATCAGTTCAGCAAGGACTGCATCCCGTGGGTGGGACCCCACAGCACAGGGGACGAGAGTGACCGAGAAGGAGCGGCAGAGAAGAAGAGCTATAGACTGACCATAACCCCCATTCCCCCGTTCCCCTGCGCTGCCTGGGGGGAGGAGGAAGAAGAGGGTGGCTGGGAGGGTAAGGTGCTTTTGGTTTCTTTCCTTTGTTTCTCACTCCTCTCGCTTGTTAGTAATAAGCGATAAATAGTACTATCTCTCTATGCTGAGTCTGTTTTGCCCATCTGTTTTGCCCATCATGATAATTACTGCACAATCTCCTTGTCCTTATCTCAGCTCTTGAGCCCTTTTCATCATATTTTCTCCCTGTTCCTCTTTGAGGAGGGGGAGTAAGAGAGTGGTTGTGGTGGAGTTCGGCCGCCCACCCGAATAAAACCACAAGGACAGAGACAAAATTGGGTGGTTATATCATATTCTGTGTGTCTAAGTAAATAAGAACAGTTTGTTTGTTTGTTTCAATGTATGTTTAGGCTTTTTTCTTTTTTTTTTTTGTTTGTTTGTTTTTGGATTTGAAGGACTTTTTTTTTTTTTTTTTTACGTGGAAGCGCCTTTATAAATTCTCCAACAATACCAGGTAACCCAATCAAAGTTACTGCTCCTAGCTACACATTTGGCCTTGCCTTCAGGCTGTGAGAACTTATACTCAAAATTTCACATTGAATTCATGAATAAATACCATGCCACAACAAGTAATTTTCTCTATCTGTGGTGTGATAACATCTCAGCCATAGTCAGGTATCACTTAGAAAACTGATATTTAGTCTGGGGTGGTGAGTGAAATGTGAATATCAAGATTATGCTCTGACGTTAAATTGGCAGTACAGAATGGAGGCAGATTAAGGAAGCAGACTGCACAAATCAGGATAGTACCCTCTGCTGGGAACAGTGACTTTTATAACCAAAACTATTTAAAAGAGAACTTTTTCAAAGTAAACAATCATAGTAGGATAAAAGAGTGACAAAGTGTCCAGTTCTGGGCTCCCCAGTACGAAAAAGACAGGGATCTCCTGGAAAGAGTGCAGCGGAGGGCCACAAACAGGGCCTGATACGGGGCCTGGAGCATCTTCCATATGAGGACAGGCTGAGAGACCTGGGTCTGTTCAGCCTGGAGAAGAGAAGACTGAGAGCGGATCTCATCAATGTTTACCAATACCTTAAGTGTGGGAGACAGAGAGATTTGGCCTACCTCTTTTTAGTGGTTTGTGGGGACATGACAAGGGGCAGTGGCCACAAAATGGATCACAGGATGTTCTGCACCAACATGCCAAAAAACTTCTTCACTGCAAGGGTGACTGGAACAAGCTGCCCAGGGAGGTTGTGGAGTCTCCTTCTCTGGAGATATTCAAAGCCCATCTGGATGCCTACCTGTGCAGCCTGCTCTGAGGAACCTGCTTTGGCAGGGGGGTTGGACCCAATGATCTCCTGAGGTCACTTCCAACCCCTACAGTTCTGTGATTCTGTGATACTGTGAAAAGGTGTCTAAAAGGAACTATACTGGAGAACTGATTATAGTATCTACCCATAACAACTCTAATGTGTTGTTTTTGTCTTCTGTAATGAAAAATATATTGCATTCAAAGAATCGCAGAATAGACCATCAATGCACTTGAAAATCTTGCCACATGAGTGCACTGTTGCATAAAAACCTCACCGTGTCTACTTTTAAGTTAGACTTGGAACTCCATTTCCAGCAAAAGCAAAAACAAACTGCAGAAAATACGTAACAGTGATAAAATGGAGTTGTGTTTTGCCACATCCAGTATTAAGAATAGGGGCTATTACCCACATAACAGAAAATAACATTGTTCAGAATAAATGTAGTTGAACACTTAATAACACTTAAAAATTGAACACTTGAAGAGGCTGTATACTGATTTCTTTCCAAAACATCTCAATTATATATACATTTTTTTTAATATATCGTGATGTAGATTTACATAATTTTAACAATTTAAAAAAATGAAAATGTGACTTTGGATGATCTGTAAAAGACAGAATGGTACACTGAATGTGCCTGTCTACCTTCTTGCTATCAGAAAGATGGCAAGAACATCTGCAGTTGCAATGTTATCCACAGTGCATGAAGTTGTTATGGAAAAGTTCAAATATTAGGTAGATAAAGGTATACTATAAAAGGAAGAAATGTGATATGTGCTTGGGAAGGAATAATCTTCCATACACAGTTCACAAAGGATAGGATAATCTTGCAAATGAACAGAAGCAACTATCAGACATGACCATATCCCCTACCTGTGGTATAACGGTTGTGTAAGGGAACCGTAGCAGGTCAGGTAGGTCAAATTCAAGGATCTGATTTTAAGAGAGCATTTTAGGCAGAGTATGAAAGGATCCACAACTTCTGTAGACACCCATTGACAATGTATATACTTGGTCTCTTTAGAAATAAGGGCACTTCCTGCAAGTTAATTTGGGTGTTATCACAAAGATTTATTATGCTCCCTAAGCTGATACTTTGCTTTCAGATTTGGTCTCAAACTGAATGAACATCTAGTGGCTACAAATATTGTACAATATGATGAATTGCAAGACACATACAAAAAGTTTTGACTCCCTAATTTACTCGCTGACATTGTCTGTCTTTAATAACAGATAATACATACACTCTCACAGATTTATACATAATTTTCAGAAAATATGTGAAATAGTTTATACAATCTACCCCAAAGCTTGTGAATTCACAGGCTCTCTTCAGCTCCAATTGTTGTCTGTCCTAACCTTTTTAATGGACAATAGCCTTTTTATAAAAGAAGTTATCATTTTACAGAGGGTAGAAGCAAGGATAGATAGCCTGGGAGGAACACAAGCAGCCAGAGGTCAGGTTGGAAAGCTAAAGCCCTGTTAAAATTAAATTTGGTGAGGGACATCAAGGGCAACAAGAAAGGCTTCTATAGGTATATCAGTGATAGAGGAACACTAGGAAAAATGTGGGCCCTCTCTCGAAGGAAACAGGAGACCTTGTCACCTGGGATATGGAGAAGGCTGAGGTACTCAATGACTTTTTTGCTTCAGTCTTCACCAGCAAGAGCTCCAGCTGCATAGCCTGGGCCCCAGAAGGCAAAGGCAGAGAATGATGAACCATTTTGTGCAGAAGAAGATCAGGTGTGAGACCATCTAAGCAACCTGGAGGTGCTGAAGTTCATGGGACCTGATGAGATGTATCTGTGGGTCCTGAGGGAACTGGCAGATGAAGTTACAAAGCCACTGTATATTTGAGAACGCATGGCAGTCTGGTGAAGTCCCCACTGACTGGAAGAGGAGAAACTTAAACTCCATTTTTTAAAAAGGAAAAAAGGAGGACCTGGGGAACTGTAGGCCAGTCAGTCTTGTGAGAAACCAAATTGTGTTTTTGCAGTACAACAGGTTTTCAAAGTAGCATGTGTTTTTGCAGTAGAAATCCAACCTTCTGTATTCAAAGGTAGTTGTGTAGTCATAATGAAGGGAAATGCCAAGTAGATAAGTGAACAGAAGAAGGCCTCACTGTTCCAAAGTAAGAAGGAAGACTGAGAAAAACAGGATGAGCAGTGCGAGAACAGTAAAAAACAAAAATCACAAGTTCTCTAATTACAAGAAAAGAGAAAAAAAAAAAAAAGAAAGAAAAAAAAAGAAAGAAAAGGGAGAAATTAAAGTGTTGAACAAATGAAAGTGTATATATATGGTACAGAAGGGTGTCGAGTAGGTTGTGAACCTGTAGTACTCAGACAATGAGGAAATGGGAGAAATCAGTTGTCAGGTAATAGCGACTATAAGGTTATGATATGCTTTCTAAGGGGTGCTCCTATTTGAAGGACACCTGCCATTGCAATCATGAATAAAATAGCTTCACAAAAGATCCTGTCTGAAGAAAATTATTCTCACAGTCTTACCTCTGTACCTGGCAAGATCATGGATCAGATCCTCCTGGAAACTATGCTAATGCACATGGAAAACAAGGATGTGACTGTTGACAGCCAACACGGGTTCACTAAGGGCAGATTGTGCCTGACAAATCTGGTGGCCTTCTACAATGGGGTTACAGTATTGGTGTCTAGGGAAAGAGCAACTGACATCATCTACCTGGACTTGTGCAAAGTATTTGACACAGTCCTGCATTATATCCTTGTCTCAAATTTGGAGAGACATGGGTTTGATGGATGGATTACTTGGTGGGTAAGGAACTGACTGCATAATCACACTCTAAGAGTTGCAGTCAACAGCTCTATGTCCAAATGGAGATCAGTAATGAGTGGTGTTCCTCAGGTGTCAGTATTGGGACTGGCGCTGTTTAACATCTTTGTTGGTGACATCGACAGTGGGATGGAGTGCTCCCTCAGCAAGTTTGTCGATGACACCAAGCTGTGTTGTGCAGTTGACACACTGCAGGGAAGGGATGCCATCCAGAAGGACCTGTACAGGCTTGAGAGGTGGGCCTGTGCGAACCTCATGAAGTTCAACAAGGACAAGTGCAAGGTCCTGCACCTGGGCTGGGGCAATGCCAAACATTAATACAGGATGGGCAGAGAATGGATTGAGAGCAGCTCTGAGGAGAAGGACCTGCATGTTTGTTGACAAGAAGCTCAATATGACCTGGCCATGTGTGCTCGCAACCCAGAAAGACAATTGTATGTGGGCTCAAAAGCAGTGTGGCCAGCAGGGTGAGGAAGGTGATTCTTCCCCTTTGCCCTGCTCTTGTGAGATCCCACCTGGAGCATTCAGCTCTGGGGACCCAGCACAAGAAGGACATGGACCTATTAGAACAAGTCCAGAGAAAGTCCATGATGATGATCAAAGGGCTTGAGCGCCTCAGCTGTGCAGACAGGCTGAGGAATTTGGGGCTGTTCAGCCTGGAGAAGAGAGGGCTCTGGGAAGACCTTACAGTAGTCTTCCAGTACCTAACGTGTCCTACAGGAAAGCTGGAGAGAGACTCTTTGTCAAGGAGTGTAGTGATAGGATAAGGGGAAATGGCTTTAAACTAAAAGAGGGAAGATTTAGATTAGATATAAGAAAGAAATTCTTCAGAGGGTGGTGAGGCACAGGCTGCCCAGAAAAGCTGTGGATGCCCCATCCCTGGAGGTGTTTAAGGCCAGGCTGGATGGGGCTTTGGGCAACCTGGTCTGCTGGGAGGTGTCCCTGCCCATGGCAGGGGGGTTGGAATGAGGTGATCCTTAAGGGTCCCTTCCAACCCAAACCTTTCTGTGATTCCATGATTGTATGATATCACTGTTCCACCACAGTCAAAGCATCATTAAGGCTGGCAGAATTAAAACGTGTGTAAGGACGCTGGGAGATTGTGCTGCAGATCAGAAGCTGCCTGTGTCAGGGTGTGGGAGGAAGAAAGAAACGTGGTTTCTACAGCAGCAATACAGTAACAGGTCAGGGAGAAGAGTAAAGTTTTCTATTTCTTTCTGAGTGATCCCTTGACATTCCGAATCATGATATAATGCTATCTGTTTGCTTATAGGAAAGGAGAATCTAAAAGTATCCCTCACCTTCAAGTTTATGTTATGTCAGAACATAAAAATCCCCACATGCCAAAAAAAATACTCACTTGCATATAGCACACATCCACTGACTGAATCATTTTCTTCTTATCCTGCTATAGTGGCAGTGTCATAATTAGTGACTGATTATCTTACTGTTACTTTAATTCTGCTTCTTCTAGTTCATACATTAAATCCAGAGGTGAAAAAATTCAATTTTCTGCTACTGGTGATCCCCACAGTGACATAAATGGCAACCCACACCACAGGTCCGTGGTGAGGTGAGTGAATTAGAACTACCTGCAGAAACAGTTAAGCTGTGTGCCCAAACAGTAAATAAAAACAACACCAAACTCTGGAAAACACTCTCAAAGGTCTTTTCTTTTGAGGATCTGCCATCTGAGGTTTTCTTCCCATCAGCTGTGCAATAATTATTGAGGAACTGGCACATGAGGAGAATAATCAATCTTTGAAATGTTCCAGACGAATCCTGATTTTTAATCCTCTCACGCATCACACCACAATTAGGGACCTTACATTTTAGGGATACAGTACTGCTGTCTATTGCTAATACTATCCTCATTGCCAGCTAGTTACATAAGCTGACAGAGTATGTCCTTGAATTTTAAGCTTTAGAGACATTCTCCTTTTCTGAGTTCTCAAAGCTGAAAGTTGTTTTGCACACAAAGTTATGCAGCATATTTGGCCGAAAAACTACAATTATCCTTAAAGTAAGTCTTTTTCAGCAACTCAAAGTAAAGCAGAAGTGAATTTTACTGTGTATTGTAATGCACCAAAGATCCATTATCTCACAAACCAATCAAGAATAAGTATTTCATTTTATTAATATGAAGCGTTGTGATTCAAGCTTCCATTATGATCTCTTCTTAGAACTAAGGAAAGAATAAGACATTTGCAAAAAATATTTTTTTCCTTTATTGTTTTTCATTTTGTTTTCTTGATTCCAGATTACCTTTGAAGCTTATTCCATGAGCTATCTAATTCTGGTTAGACTGCTAAACCAGGCTCCTCCTGAACAGCAGCGTGATGGAACTTGTCATCTTTATGGTAAAATACTATAATTTCATAATTTTAATGCATATATTAAAATGTCTAATGTTAATTATAAAATTATATAAATATATAAAATATTATATGAAAGATAAAAAATATATATTTCTACATTTTATAATTCAATTACCTAGTGTCAGCTCTTCTTTCTTCATTGCAGTGTAGCGTAATTATTTTTTAAGTGTTTGATGGACAGAACAGACATGCTGCTGTAACAATGGTTTCTGAGCAGCCAGGCTAATCTCAGCTGGTTTCATGTGTGCTGATGTGTACTGGTAAGCGGTGCCCAGTTACTCTGCTACAGTACCTTTGGTTTGTTTCGGCATCCTCTTTCCCTCCCATACCTTCAACTGACAGGGAGGGCTCAGTGCTGTGATTTGTACAGGTATGTACATGCCTTGGCATCACGGGTGAAAAAATAGTTTACATTGTGCATGCTAAAAGGCAGCAGATAATGTCTGTGTGCTAGGGGTATGTGAATATATGAGGCTGATCTTTGAAACTCTGAAGCACGAGCCTGCTACGTGCTCACTACAGTTGATACAGGCTGGCTGTAAATTTTGATAGTAGCTGGACTAAACCTTGAGCAGTAATATCCAAAACTGGAGCCTGTGAAAGACAAAATAGCAGGAACCAACATGACTTTCTGCTGAACCATCCTGGAACGGCAGAAACCTTACTGTGGAGAAAACAAGTTGAGACCTAGGAATGGTGATGCTGAAGGGGAGCAAGTGAGTGAGTACATCAGATGATCAAGTAAGATAGAAGCTCTAATCTCTTTGGTTCTGAAATCAGCTTCACTGTTCAGATCCTCTGTGGGTTGTTGTTTACTGTTGCACCTGGCCAGCCAGTACATACAAGCTGAATAATTAACTCCTTAGTCAGAGAGAAGGCCTGTTGAGATCAGACTGCAGTTTTTCATTCAGCAATACATTTCAGACTCTCCCTCTCAGCTATTCAGCTTCTAATTTTCACAGAATATGAAAGAATGTGCATTTTTTTCAGTTAAGCTTGCTCCTTCTTCCATGCTCTCACCAAACCTAGTCAAAATTATCCAGGAGGTTCAAAAGTGATTGGAGAGGTGTACTGGGTCCGGCTGGGATGTTAACCTTCCCTGCAGCAGCCCATACAGTGCTGCGCTCTGCACCTGTAGGTAGAACAGCAATGGTATCACTCCAGTGCTGTGTCTGCTGCTGAGCAGTGCTGGCACAGCATCAGGACTTCCTCCAACCCCTCCAGAGCCAGCAGGCTGGGGTGGGCAAAAGGTGAAGAAGGAACATCACCAGGGCAGCTGACCCAAACCAACCAAAGGGATATTCCACACCATGTGGTGTCACACTCAGCAATAAAAGGTAGAAGAAGAAAGAAGAGGGGAGGGCTGGGCTCTCGTTGTGAAAATGTCTGTGCTCCCAAACAACGGCTACATGCATTGAGGCCCTACTTTAAAGACATGGTCAAGCATCACTCACTGATGGGAAGTAGGGAGTAATTTATTTCCTCTGCACTTCCATATGACCTTTGCTTGGTGTTTTTGTTTGTTTGTTTGTTTGTTTGTTTTCCCTTTGTCCCTTTCCCCTTTTTCCCTTTAAATTATTTAATTAATAATAATTCTTCCTTAATATTTATTCTTTTTCCTTTAATTAAATCATTCTTATCTCAACACATGAATTGTTTCTTTCCTTTTCTTCTTCCCCTCCTCTTTGGAGGAGGGGGAGTGAGAGAGTAGTTTGGTGGAGTTCAGCTGCCTAGCAAGCTAAAACCACCACAGAAGGACAGATAGCACAATTGCCTAATCCTCAGTTCTTCAGGAAATCAGGCTAACAGGAATTTATTAATAGTAATCTCCAACACTACACATTTTGAATCATTCTTCTGTAACTGTGCAATATGAAAAATGTAGCCACAAAATTGCTTCATACACACCATTTATTTATGTTCATTTTTTTTTCCAGTTATTACTTCCAATGTCTTATTGCAGAGCTGAAATTTGTTTTTTATTGTCCTGGTATTATAGGAATAGCCATCATTTCCCTTTTCCATTGCAGAAGAGCAGAGAATAGAACAACAGGGAAAAAAAAAAAAAATTAGTTTAGAGAGGACATTAAATATGCACAGAAAGGTAATATTTAGATGACTAAAACATTTGCTCTGTTCACTGGCCATTTCATTCATTTTTAATCATTAGCTATAAAGACCATGTTCTACACTGTTTGAGAAGACATATCACTTATGCACCAGGACTAAAACTTCATGTGCCTAGATATGAATATCTGCTTCAATTAGGGGAAAAGAGAACTCCCAAAATGTTCACAAAATGAACAATTATACAGTATGCATTCTATGTCACTGTGTCTATCTGGTGGTTTGTATCAAACAAAACAAGCTGTGGCAGTGCTTAGGCACCTGACACATTGAAAATCCATGTAAGATGGCACTGTCCCTATTGTACCAGGCTGTCAGTGAAGGATTGTGGACAGAATTGGCAATGCTTGAAAGGTATGAACTAAAAGGAAAATACTTATTTCTGAATAAATACAACTATTGCTGCTTGTTCTGGTGTGTTTTCTAACAGTTGTAGGAAACAACCTGTAAAATTTGTTTAAAAGGTAGTAATCTTCAGTCTCACCCAACCACATCTTGTCTGTACATCTGTTTTGACTCTACACCTAGAGAAAAAATAAAATTACTTCCAAAGAAATCCTGGAGTAGATGAATAAATAAAATAGTTAATAATTTCTGGAATATTGATTTCACTGCATAGGACCACTGCATAGTTGAGATTGAAACAGACTTGTGGAGGTCTGTAGTCCAACATCTCCATGCTGAAAGCAGGGCCAGCTCAGGGCCTTGTTCAATAGAGTTTTGAGTATCTTCAAGGATGCAGTTTTCCTCAACCTCTCTAGACAACTAGTTCCAATTCTGCCAAGATGCTTTCCAGCTGGGTTGCCCCGGAGCAGTATTGGAGTATGTGTCGGGGTTCTGTTGGGATCACAGAGACTTGGTGACATGGCTCCCATAACTGAAGTGTTGCAACGTATAGGCTCATTAGGAAGGACGATCTGGGGAGTTGCCCTCTATGTGAGAGTGAAGCTGGAGTACGTGGAACCCTGCCTGGGGATGGATGAGGAGCTGACTGAAAGCTTAAAAGTTAGCATTAAAGAGAGGTCAGGTAAAGGTGACATTGTAGTGGTTGTCTGCTACAGGCCACCTGACCAGGATGGCCTGTAAGTGGATGAGGCCCTCTATAAATAGAAGCATCCTCAAGTTCATAGGCCCCAGACCTCATGGAGGACTTCAACCACCTTGATATGTGTTGGAGGGTCAATACAGCAGGGTGTAAGCAATCTAGGAATGTATTGACAATAACTTCCACCTCTGAGTGCTAGAGAAGCCAAAGAGAAGTATTCTGACCTCGTACTCATCAACAATGTGGAGCATGTTGGGACTGTGAAGATCAAAGGCATCCTTGTCTGTCTCCAACATGAGATGATGGAGTTCAGGATCCTGAGGGTAGTGAGGAGAGTGAAAAGCAAGCTCACAGCCCTGGACTCCGGGAAAACAGGCTGTGGCCTCTTCAAGGATCTGTTTGGAAGACTCCCATTGGATAAGGCCTGAGAAAGTTGGTTAATGTTGAAGAATAATCTTCTCCTAGATCAAGAGATACATCCCAACAAAGAGGAAGTAAGGCAAAAATGCTAGAAAGCCTGTGTGAAACACAGAGATTTTGCCCAAGCATCCAGGGATGAAGCTGGGAAAGCTAAAACCCTAATGGAATTAAATCCAGCCAAGGATGTCAAAGACAACAGGAAAGGCTTGAGTAAGTACCTCGATGACAAAAGGAAGACTAGGGAGAATGTGGGCCCATTGCTGAATGATACAGGGGACCCGGTTACACAGGACAGGGAAAAAGCTGACACACTGAGTGCTTTCACTGCCTCGGTCTATAAGCAAGACTGGCCTTCAGGAATCCCAGGTCCAAGAGATAGGGGAGGAAAGACTGGAACAAGGAATATGTACCCTTGGAGGAAGAGGATCAGGTCAGAGAATACTTAAGTAGATATACAGAAGTCCATGGGCCCTGATGGGATGCACCTGTGACTGCTAAGGTAGCTAGCAAATGTCACTACAAGGCAATTCTTGTTTTTTTTTTTTTTTTTTTTTTTTCATTTATAGTGGCAGCTGGAAGAGGTGCCCAAAGATGGGAGGAAAACAAATGTCACTCCTAACTTTGAGAAGAGCAAGAAGGAAGACCTGGGGAATAACAGGCCTGTCAGCCTCACTTTGGTCACTGGGCAGGTAATGAAGAAGCTAATGCTGGAAACCATTTCCAGGCACAGGAAGGAGAAAAAAAACATTTGGGAGTAGTCAGCAAGGATTCATTCACCAGGAGGGATTCATGCTTGACCAGCTAGATAAAATTATGCAACAAAATGCCCAGCTTCACAGATGAGGGGAGGGTAGTGAAAATCGTCGACCTAGACTTCAGGAAGGTCTTTGACACTGCCTCCCAGAAGGACCTCAGAGACAAGCTGCTCATTTGTGGGATGGATGGGCAGACAGTGAGGTGGACTGAAAACTGACTGAATGGCCAAGCCCAGTGGGTGGTGACCAGTGGAATAAAGTCTACTTGGGGGCCAGGAACTGGTGGTACATGCCAGAGGTCAAGCTGCCACCTGGAGGGACCTTGACAGCTGGAGAAATGGGCTGACAGGAACCTCAGGAAATTCAGCAAGGAGAAGTGCAAAGACCTGCACCTGGCAGGGAACAACCCCAGGCACCCAGCTGGAAAGCAGCTTGGCAGAAGAGGCCCTGGGGTTCCTGTTGGATACCCAGCTGAACAGGGTACAGCTTGCCTTTGCAGCAAAGAGAGCTACATTAGGCAAAGTGTTGCCAGTAGGTGGAGGGAGGTGGTCCTTCATCTCTGCTCGGTGTTGGTGTGGACACACCTGGAGTACTATGGCTAGTTCTGGGTCCCCAAGTACAAGAGAGACCTGGACATACTGGTAAGAGTCTAGCAGAGGGCCCCCAGGATGATAAAGGGGCTGGAGCATCTCCTTTGTGAGACAGCTGTGATGGTTCAGCCTGGAGAAGAGGAGGCTCAGGGGAAATCTCATCAGTCTATATAAGTACCTCAAGGGAGCGTGCAAAGAGAATGAAGCCAGGCTCTTCTCAGTGGTGCCAAGTGCCAGGACAAGAGGCAATGGGCACAAACAGGACCACAAGAGGTTCTGTCTGCAGGAAGCACTTTACTGTGCAGGTGACAGAACACTGGCACAGGTTGGTCAGAGGTTGTGGAGTCTCCCTCCTTGGAGATATTCAAAAGCCACCTGGAAAGGTCTTGGACAACCTGCTCCACGTGATCGTACTGGAGCAGGGGCGTTGGACCAGATAATCTCCAGAGGTCCCTTCCAACCTCAGCCATTCTGTGATTCTGTGATTTATTCTTCATTAATGCATGTTGACTACTCCCAATCATCTCCTTGTCCTTCATAGTTTAGAAATGGTTTCCAGTATTATTTGCTCTATCAGTTTCTCTGGGATCAACATGGGGCTGACTGGTCTTTACTTCATGGGATCTGTCTTCAAGTCTTTCTTGGGGGTAGAAGGTGGTATTTACTCTGTTCCAGTCCTCAGGAACCTCTCCCAGTTGCCATGACTTGTCAGAGAGAACCAGGAATGGCCTCACAATGATATCTGCCAGCTTCTTCAGCACTCTTGGATGCACCCTGTTGGCTCCCAAATGTCTTTTTTACATCCTGTTGTTTTAAAAGTTCTGCAGCTGGATTCCTTCTGTACTGAGGAGGAGTCTTCATTGCTGCTCATTAAAAATCCTCACTGATATCGAGAGAACTATGTAAATAAGAACTGACCTTTTTTAAAGATATAGCATGGCCAACCTTTGTGCAACTTTTAATATGAACATGCGAAATTTTGGAAAGTCCCTTAATATTTTGTCACTCTCGGTCTTCTTAGGAACAGAATGGCTAAAGCCAAAATTAATGTTACTCAATTTTGCCTTTATGAAAGAGAACCTGTTGTGGTCCAAGGAGATATCCTGACAGCCTCCATGTTTTCTGTATGCAATGAAACCATGTGGCTTCTTTCACTGCTCAGTATTGCAGCATATTACTGTGCAATGAACCACTTTTGCTCAACCCCATCTGTGTACCTGTGTGCCCCTAGGGATAGAGTGTAGTTCTCATGATCTCTGATTCAAGCGATGTCAGCCTTCTATAATTCATGAAAGCACCAAAAATGGTGTAACCATTAATGAGTAAAAAGCAAATGCAATTACATCTTTGTACTGCAAATACAGTACAAGAACTGTAGACTTTGAGAAATATTTAAAATATTAAAATGATGTTGGAGCAAAAATAGCTTCCATTTATACAGTGCTGTTTGTCACTTTTCTGTGTTTTTAAGAACAGAGGTTTTTCTGTAGCAGTTGTCAGCATAGGCATTACTAAGTCAGTAGTCTTTTGTTCTATTGAGAAACACACAGAGGATTAAATAAGTGCCTAAAGTTTTGAGTAGTAGAAAATTTCACTGTACAGTAAAATTGAATTACTTAATGACAGTTTGGAAGTACTGGGAGCAATAGATAGGAGACAGTAGACTCAGTTAAGTCCTATATATGTCTTTAGCATGCCATGTGAACAGGATATGAAGTAAGATAAAATTGACTGTTACATTCTAATGCTAACATGTACTTAGAATATTAAAAAAAAAAAAAAAAAAAAAAAAAATTTTCCAAAAAAAAAAAAAAATTGTCATGTGCAATTGAAAAATGGGTGCCGGTTTTTTTCTGAAAGAGGAAA
>NC_048926.1:30080042-30090440 GCF_011077185.1 Oxyura jamaicensis
TTGCTGTCAGTTTGTTTCAGTAAGCTGCTAAATATATTGAATTTGGTGTCTTCATGACTTTGGAGTAGAAAAGACTTCAATGTGAAGAAAAACATGGACTTTTGATACAATTATTAATACATCCTAGTATAATGAAAATATAAGCTGTATTCGCTGATAAGTCACTAAGTTTTATATTAGAAATTCTATATTCAGAACTAGAGCTAGTGTTTTTAACCTCTTGTCTCCAAAATCTGCAATTGCTATCTTTCACATCTATTTAGAATTTTTCAATCATTTTCATTGAAAATGTTTAGGATAGGCTTTCTTTGGAATGGCACTATATGTCATCAAACTTTTCGCCAGTGTAAATTTGTCAATACACTGTAGTCATGTTTAAAAAAAAAAAAAAGTTTTTATATCTGATCTTTTTTTCTATTACAGTCCGCTGGCTATGTTTCAATTTTGTTGCTGTTTGAGAGACTTTGAGTTATTTCACCTGCAAATTCTTTGCAATTCATTGGCTGTTAAAATGTAGTTGCTGATATTTACTTTATGCTCAATATTATTCAAGCATGTTGTAGCAAGAAATTTTTTCCTCCTTTTTATTACAGCAAATATTGACTTGCTGTAGATGATTGCCTTTTTACCTTAAAAAGATAATAATAATCATCGTGTTATCATCCTATATCTTCCTCTATCTCATTAATGTAGCTAAAACTAAAGTAGTAGATTGTTTTCACTGCTGTCTTGGGCAACCATAAAAAAGCATTACGTGGCCTAATAATATAAATTGGGGGGGAGGGGGGGCTGATAATTATATTAATACTGACTTACTGACTCATACCGACTCTCTAATAATCTTGTTGAAGTTTCTCCTCAATATAAACCGTTTACTAAAGGTTATTTTTTTTCAAATATAATTTTATTTGAAGAATTCATTTGAATTTGAAGATATGTCCAGTGATGGACTGGACATAGTAGTGCAACTGTAGGGACAGAAAAAGTGTTCTTAGTACATATGAATGAAGATTTATTAGTGGGGTCCACAGTTGATGAACCACATTGACTCTAATGATGAAGCTACTGCTGTGGGAAAATAAGAAAACAAGCAAGAACAGGGAGAGATGGAATGACAGAAAGGAAGGGGAAGGGACGTAGGCACCAAGGAGGAGAAAGAGGGAGAGATGGAGAAAGGGAGAGGGAGGCAGAGAGAGAATTGAAAAATGCTCCCCAGATGAGTATCCTGCCCTATGCACCCTTCCCACTGAAGCAGGTGGTTCTCCTCATAGTACTTCCCCACAATAACTCAATAGTTTCATCAGGATCTGCACAAATTCCCCGTTGGTGTTTCTGCATGTGGTATGGTAGTTATGTTATGATAGTCATTGCTGATGGGAGCACGTGTTGAGTGGGAAAGGTGCTGCAGGGCAGATTCATTGCTGAGCTTCCTGCAAACATGTTTTTGGCCATGTAGTGCAAAGCAGAAGCTGCAGCCAAATGGCAGGTAAAGGGAGGAGTAGAAGGGGCGTTTCCAACATGAAAGGCAATTGCTTTCTGTAGGATCTGCAGTAACAACATCAGTATTGGGGTTTTCATTTGCAAGTCTCTGAGATTATTAACAAGAGCATGAGAACAGCAGAGGAGAAATACTGTTGCAAAAGGTCTGGGGTAGACTAAACTAAAACCTCGATTTCTTGTTGAACACCTCTACTGGTGTGGACTTAGCAAGTGTATTCAGAGTCTTTCAGATCCAGAAATGATCAATGCCATTGCCAATTACAGACTAAACAAGAAAAAAAAAAATGTTTAAAATGAATTTCAAAGGCTAAGATCAGCTGCAACATTGATGCATCCTTAGTATCTCTATGACTTAATGCACCTTGTATCAATTACAAGTAATTTAAAATAGTTTCTTTTTGTGGCTGCTCATCTCATATATTATTATTCAGTTATTCTACAGTAGTGTTGGTGTAGTGCATGATAATGTTTGTACATTCATTTGTATAAATCAAAAATAGTTCTGTGCTGTGACAAGCACAAACACTTCACTTGGACACGTAAAATTTCCCTGGGGCCTAGAGTCAGACACAGCCTGCCAGAACAGCTCTCATGATATACAGTCTGCACCTTGCAACCTGGATCCATCTGCAGTGTAACAACAAACATAGCTGCTGCAAGCTTCATCAGATCCGGCGCCAGTGCAGCCTCTGAAAAAAAAAAAACCTATTTTTTAAAAAATGCATTTGCTATGTTTTTCATTGCATTTACCCTGCGCTGCTGAGATTTCAAAGTTTCACATTGCTTTGTTGTTAAGTATATCTTCTAGCAAAGTCTTTCTATTGATCTGATGTAGTTACAGAGTCCGGTGGGGGCTTAATGAACTAAGAAAGGTATTTGCTACACCAAATACAGGTAAAATTGAGAACTTTCTTGACACAGTATACAAATTTGAGATGAAAAATGTAGCTTCGTTCAGATTTGCTCAATCTTTACCTTAAGAAAACTGCCTAAAAGGAAGTAGCAATTGCTTTTAGAGGAGCTTCATTAGTTCAGTGACATATATAAATGTCTGATTCACTCCTTTGTAAATGCAAGGATTACATTAAGACAAATCTATGTGTATGGATAGATGGGACTGATAAGTGAGTGAAGGGATAGGAATGTAGAACGATATACTTACTGCACGTAACTAATGTGATAATTGATAGAGGTAATTCTTTTATGACAAAAAATATCTGGGGTTTATGGGCAAATAAACACAACACATCCGCTTTAAACAAGTTCACTCCTATGTTGGAAGCAGTCCAGTTATTGTAGTTGGCACAATGAACTGCAAATCCCTTTTAATAGCTGGGAAAATATTTAAGCAGTTAACTTATTTTAAGCTCCCTGAAACTGAGGCTTCACTCCTATTTTTAATATGTCAATATTGCCAGAAACCCACCATCTGCCCTTCAGTCAGCCCTTGAAGGAACAGTAGATAGTAATAACACCAATGACATAGAACATCTGAACAGTGCTTCTGCAGATATTGAAGCACTATGCAGAAATACTGGCTAAAAAATTGCATGAAGTTCCAGCAAAGACAACTTCTACAGCACCTTAAAAAAATAAAAGTTTAAAAAATTGGTTTTGCTGTTTTCCAGAATCCTAGAATTACCTCACCAGTGAAAGACAGAAAAAAATATTGATTTAATTGAGAGGATGTAAAGATCTTAAAGACTGGGTCTACGTCAGAGTTCTCTTTTATTACAAGGTTTGGCTTCCTGCCATGTGTTCAGGCAATAAATGGGCCGTAGCAGAGCTGCTTCTAGCATTCAGCTGTGTGGAAGTATCCCAACAGAGACAGTAGCAGGCACAACAAGGTAAGCAAGAGTGGAAGACTGCAGCAGATTTTAAAATGGGTTGCAATGCTTGAAATTAATATTTTATTTACCATACTGCTTGTTTAGAGTCTGGCAAATACAGATTTTTTTTCAGTGGACTTTAAATTTTTCTTCTGAGGGCTCTTCCTTTAGTCTAGTTTACATCTTATTTCATATATTCCTATATCTATCTTACAGTCTGTAGAGTTTTTAAGGCTGGCTGATTTGACAGAATTGATGACCCTGTTATTTATTAGCTATTTGAATGGCAGAAGTTCCTTTTAATCTACTGTGAAGTTGTAAGACTCTTTGAGGAGTTACATATGTTGTTTGGGAGCAGGACTGTCAGCTGCAACCCAGTACACTCAATAAAGACAGATCTGATCTTTTAGGGATAGCTTGCTGTGAATGTACCAATACAGAATGGGATAATATATGGATCATACTGCTGTGTGAATGAACTGCACATTTTTAAAGTCCTGTTTATATGTACTGAGACGAGTCTGGGACAGCTGGAAGAGTGAATAATGGCTAAGAACAAAAGAGAACACTAAGGGAACAAGAAAAGTTATACAGATTATAGATATATATACATATATATATATATATATGAAACAGTTTTTCTCTGCTGTCTTCACATAAATAAATCAATACAGTCTATGGAACAGGAAAAATTTTCAGACCTTGTATGCTTTCAGGGTTGTCTTGTTACAACTAACCAGCAGTGTGCTCAAGTATACCTGATTTTAGCAGTGTAAAGAGCCAAAGCTCAACTTTTCCGCTTCACTTGCAGTTAGCATAGATGTGAAACAAAATGAAAGAAACAGAAATCTCCAAAACAAACATTGGTTAACCAGGTCTGCAGCCAAGAACACTATGCTGTTCTTTCTAGCGTTCTTCCAGCTGCTTACACTTTACAGAAGAGGAAAAGAAATGAGCTGAAGAAATGGGCATGAAAAGATTAAAACAAAGAAATAGACACAGGGAGAAACACACAACAGTAACAACTGTACGTAAAAATGTAAAAAGCAGGAGCAGGTGGCATGTATGTAAGAACACTTTGGGAGAGGAAAGGTATCAGAATGGGAGTGTTTATATTGCACACAATCTTGGGGGTCACGTGAGGAAATTCAAACTAAGGAAGCTTGGAAGTGTGTGCTTTTAATTTACTGTAGAGAGCTGTATTTCTTCTAGAGAGCTAACAAATGTGAAGGTCTAACAGAAGCATTTGTATTTTCTCCATTTTAGATGTGTGTGCTGGTTAAAATAGCCCAAAATAACTGAACTTATCTACAGTCCTTCAGAACTTAGAAAAGTTATTACTAAGTTCAAAACTTTTCTAAGATAGTGTTCTAAGAAATTTGTGCACTTATTAGAAATGCTTTGGAAAATTTCTTGGAACAGCCCTGTCCCCCTCAGGGTCCTAGCTTGTTATCATCTTTCTTTTCTTACAGAGATGGTGGGTATAAATAACACAGATGCAGGACTCTGAATCTTGGTGGTTTGCATGATACCATACTGGTTCTCTATAAAAATGATTTTCACTTCATTAATCATTGAGGACTAACTGAACATAAGTTAGCATTAGTAACTGCGGTATACGAAGGGCAGAACCAGGGGAAGACAATTCCCTGACTGCTCCAATAGATACAAAAATCAGGAATTTGGATCTTCTGAACTTCTGTTCAACTGCAGCCAAATTAGAGCTGTACTTATATTTTCATTAGGAATGTTCAATAAGGGATTAAATGCCTGTTTTTGAGGATTCCCAGGTCTAAGCCTCAATGCTTTGTTAATGCTGAACACTTAGCACACTAAAGTCTCTCAAGATCCAAAAGTTAGTATTATTGCCTTTATTATTATTATTTCCCTTTTCACAAACCAAAGTATGGTCCTCAGCTTTTCTGACATGCAGTGATTTAAGCTGTGTGCTCGGTATATCTTATTAGCTGGCCAGGTGATTCATCAGTCAATGTAGCTCCCATTCTTAGACAGCAACCTCTGTTTAGGATATCTAGCCTAGGTAATTCTTAAATCCTTTTACTCATCTAGCCTTCATAAACTAAAGAGCATTAATTCTTCTTTGAAAGAGCAGTCAAGCATTGGAACGGGTTGCCCAGGGATGTGGTGGAGTCACCGTCCCTGGGGGTGTTTAAGGAAAGGTTGGACATGGTGCTTAGGGACATGGTTTAGTGGGTGACAGTGGTGGTAGGGGGCTGGTTGGACGAGATGATCTTGATGGTCTTTTCCAAACTTAATGGTTCTATGATTCTATGAATTTTGTAAATATGGTCACAAATGCAGCATCATTTGAAAAATGAAGAACACACTGAAGTCAAATGATCAGATTGTAAATGAGGCATTCGTGATCTGAAAATATGACTGTTCAAGGATTGATTTTTTTCTAGTCACCTGTATCATTAACAAAAGAATATTTCTAATATACACCTCAAATCTACGAATTCCAGTCCTCATTCCTGAATCTCACTTTAAGATTACAGTATGGTGGCATCTGCACGTCTTTAATGAAAGCCAGGTTACACTATGTTGAAGTTAGCATCATATTCTATAATTTATGAATGCTTCACAAATGATTGTTGACTGAAAGACTTCTGAGGGAGAAAAATAATATGATTTTTCAATACAGCTAGCAAAGCATGGCTAGATTCCTATGACTGAAAAGTGTAAATAATTAAATTATAACAAAAAAAGTAATCACCTAAACAGGCTATAGAATCACAGAATCATAGAATATCCCAAGATGGAGGGGACCCATAGGGATCATCGAGTCCAACTCTTTATATTTTATATAGGAGGGAGTCTTTTACAGTGTACTCCTTTAACAAAACCTTATGCATGCGTCTTAGCCTAAGTTTAGGTAGATCACCTGAATCGCCATCATTGGAAACACACCATTTTTGCCTTTCAAGACACAGGCTTGAGTCATGCACGCAATCACACATTTATTGAGTTTATCTTCCTTCTGTTGAATGTCACACATCAAAATGATACACTTTGTAAACTTGTTTCTCGACTGAATTATGAAGTTTTGTGACTAATTCTATTTCCTGCTTTAGGACTGGGAAGGTGAGGCAACTCAGGTTATCAGGGTTTCTCAAGGACTTTGACAATGCTGCTCCGCTCTAGCCGCCAAAAACCGTACGAAGTGCCTGCCTCTGGAAGGCAACTGGCTAAAGGGAGATCTCTGCGGTGCAATATAGCAGCAGCTGCTGAAAAGCCAGGTAACTCCTTCCTGTGACTGAAAAATGTGGTTATAATCTTGGGAAGGTAATGATGCCAACTCAAGTCAGAGTTCAACTAAATCAAGTATGTGGAAAGCTAATAGATAATAAGCTCAAAAGTAAAAATACCTGAAGGATTTTTTTTTTAAAAAAAAAAAAAGTGGGGAGGAGGGGAGGGGAAGAAAGCTGGCTTAAAACAACCAGCAAAAAAATACTTCCCAAAGGAGCAACATTAAAATTTTTATATGACCAAATGCAGACTGGTAATTTCTGAACTACATGTATACATCCCTGCAAGACAGTGAGTGTCATAGCAGGCCTACCAGCATTTTATTTTCTGTACTGTACTAGTTCTTAAAATATACCATAACTCTTACAATATAAGTGTTGTGATATATTATAATGTTTTTGGTTTTGTTTTTAAAGTTTTGCTCTATTACTTATGATAGTTGCTGTCCTGTTGCTTCTTAGAAAAACCCATCCTTTTTCTGGAGGTCTGATAGCCCAGGATGCCAGACCTATGCAGAGAAGGCCTTTGCCCATTAATGGGTCAATCATGTGCATGCCAAAGGTCCAACACAGCATGTGTCAGACCTGCCAGTGCTGGAATGTGTGACTTGGGTCAGGGTGTGTCAAGGATTTTTCCTTTATCCTTTTTGTTCACTGAACCTGCAGAGTTTCTGCTCAGCCTAATCAGGGCAGAAAGTAAGCTTCCCCAAAACAGCTCTATTTTTCAAAATGTCTGTGAAACAGATTTTTCAGAGGCTCTATATCAATATAAAAAGAGTAATAAAATCTTTCAGTGAGGTCAAACATTTCCAGAATATTATCTCATTGCCAATGCATTTGAGTATCCTGTTGCTTTACTTGCCTAAGTTTTCTGGCCGGGAAAGGACTGTTTGTCTTACAGCATTTGTTTGCCCTAGAGGTCTGTGTTGTTCCAGAAATGTCTTGAATTCTGTAATGAATTTGTAAGTAAAAAACATATTCCAGGAAAACAATGTTCAGTCTAGCATAATCCAAATTACACTTTATAGTGATACTCTGGAAGTGTTGGACACCCAGTTGGCTGAACTTCCCTACTGACACCTTTTCCCTACAAATATATGTGGTTTTTGTTTGTTTGTTTGTTTGTTTGTTTGTTTTTGTAGTTGTTGGTGGGGTTTTTTTTGGTTGGTTGGTTGGTTGTTTTTTTGGGGTGGTGTTGGTTTATTGTTGTTGTTGTTTCCCAGCAAGAGATGCCAGGTATTGCCCCAAAGGCTGCTATTTTAGGTAAACAGATGGACCCTAAAACTCGTTTGTATGCAGATCCAATTTTCCAAGTGGAGAACTGGGACACAGGCAGGTACTTATGGAAGGAAATTAATCTAGAAACAGTATGCAGCAGAACTGTTTCTCCTGTTTCAAAAACTTGTAGTTTAACTACGTGCTCTTTGCTGATCTCTCCATGTGCAGGCTTTTGTACAGAGCATTGTTCTGTCTCTGCCTCTCTACACCAACCAATTGCTGATTCAGGTCTCCTCTCTCTTTTTTTTTTTTCTTTTTTTTTTTTTTTTTTCCAAATTCCTCCTTTCCCCATTAGTTTCTTCCAACACAGCTATCTGTAGGTTGTCCACAACCCCTGTTTGTTCCCCATTCTTCAGGCTTACATGCACCTCTTGAGCTGGAAGCCACTTTTACGAGATCAAGTTTTTGCACATGCTAACTCTGCAGAAGGCTCAGAATAAATCTTATCTTCTCACTGAGGTAACCTTCCAGGCAAAGAAATCTTTGCTTTCCTTCTTGACATCACCACCAAGCTTCCAAAACAGCGGCTTAAACCCATTGTGTAATTTCTATTATATATTGCTTATACTGTTCTAAGGTAAATCTAGCTTCTGTTACTTATACAGTAATTATCAGGAAAAGATTGCTGTAAAAATACACTTGATTTATTTTTATTATGTAATTTTACCATTTTTCTGTTGCCAGTAAAATTACCAGTGTTTAGTCTGCGAAAAACAGTGAAGTGCTATTTACTGACTGAAGATTCAAAAACAGTGCATTTTGACTTAGATGAAGATGGTCATCATGAAATATCAACCAAAGATTCACAGTCCCATGAAGGTAGTGTGCTTTTTATACCAAACCTCACCAAATGTCTGTATAGTACCATACAACATGTTGAATGCACTATTATGTTTTCTGTCCATTAGCCAGTAGAGATAACAATTTATCGCATATTTCTAAATATTGATAGTGATATAAGGAGACTTTTATTCTACTTTGCAGTAGGTACATACTCTTAAACAAAAAGTTTACTTTGTTCACTCTCATTAGAGTTAATGGGAAATCTAGATATTTGCCTGTTAATACCAGAAAAGAATCATAAAATGGCTTGGGTAAGAAGGGACCTTCAGCATCATCTAGCTCCAACCCCATTGCCATGCCACCCACTAGATCAGGTTGCCCAGGTCCTCATCCAACCTGGTCTTCAACACAGCTTCTCTAGGCAACCTGCTCCAGTGCCTCACTACCCTCTGTATAAATAATTTATTCCTAATATCTACCGTCTTTTAGTTTAAAACCATTCCCCCCTTGTCCTATCACTATATGACCATGTAAAAAGTCACTCTCCATCTTTTCTTAAGCCCCCCCTTAGGTACTGAAAGGCTGCAATGAAATCTCCCTGGAGTCTTCTCTTCTCCAGCCTGAACATCCCCAGCTCTCTCAGTCTCTCTTTATTAGGAGAGGTGCTCCAGCCTCTTGATCATCTTCATGGCCCTACTCTAACAGCCCCACATCCTTCTTGTGCTGGGGGCCCCAGACCTGGATGCAGCACTCCAAGTGGGGCCTCACAAGGGCAGAGCAGAGCGGGACAATCACTCCCCCTGACCTCCTGGCCACTCCTCTGTTGATGCAGCCCAGGATGCAGTTGGCCTTCTGGGCTGCAAGCACACACTGCTGGCTCATATTGAGCTTTTTGTCCACCAGAACACCCAAGTCCTTCTCCACAGGGTTGCTCCCAGTGAGTTCTTCTCCCAGTTTGGACTCATGTCTGGTGTTGCCCCAACCCAGGTGCAGCACCTTGTGAAGATAACAATCAGGCAATAAAGAAAAGAAAAAAAAAAAGGAGGAAAAATTAAGAAAAATAGATAAAGTTTAGGAATCTGATGATTTATTTATTTATTTATTTAGTGCAACTCATCTCTTATTTCAGGTGGGCTTCTCTAATTGACTCCCCAAATGTTATCACAACTAGCATAACAGAAGTAGTCATTAGAGGGTGTTGTTTTGATGAATAAGAGGCAAATAACAATTGCAGTTATCCTAGAGCTGTATGTTTTCCAAAGATATGATAGTAGGGAGAAAAACAAAGTATTTCTAACCAAAATACTAGAAAAAGAAGAAATGTGTAGAATAACTATTACTGAAGCTTTCTTACAGAAACTAATTTTTTACAGGAGTGAGAATTTTAATGTGTATGCTTCAGACATAGAAAGGCTTGGCTGATATATCTGTAAACTAGATTAATATAATTTTTATTCTATTAAATTGTGAATAATGACGGCTACACAGATATCTAAGATATTTAAGTGTTCTTGACATCTTTTGAAGTGACTCTTCAATGTTTAATAACTTCATTGAGTTTTAAGTAACCTAGACAATTAGTGCTAATTTGTGAACAGAAGCAAAATTTGTATTGGTTTTGCTTAGCAGAAGCAATTTGTAAATAGGTTCGTACATATCAATAGGTTCTGATACAGAAGATACTGCTATTCCTAGAGGAAAAAAAAAAAAAAGGAAAGAAAAAAAAAGGAAAGGAAGGA
>NC_048926.1:30090540-30098043 GCF_011077185.1 Oxyura jamaicensis
AAGAAAGAAAGAAAGAAAGAAAGAAAGAAAGAAAGAAAACAGGAAATGCTATGTTGTAAACACAAGTACCACACACAAACATACATTCATGATGATACAGTTAATACGGCATCCTACTAGGAGCCAACTTTAATCTGCGTGTTTGTGGCTTTGAGCTGAAGTGAGTAATGCTTTCAACAGAGCTGACTAGTTAATTTAGGTTGATGTGAGAAAAGCCAGAACATCCATGCCATGGCTACCTATAACTTTCCAGTCTAATTTATTTTGTGTCAGGGCCCTCACATCTGTTACCAAACAATTCTGGGGCTTCTCTCTCTCTCTCTTTTTTTTTAAAAAAAAATATCTTACATTTCCTTACTCATCTCTATTTTGGCAGGTGAATTCTCTTTTGTAAAACATAATTACAATACATCTATTATATATAAAAACAATACATCTATTAGACTAAGAATTCAGATCTCAGGGTATATATATACAAGTCTAACTGTACAGTCTTAGTAGGATCACATGAATTCAGAGACCTGCAAAAAAATGAAGTCTGATGCCAGTTGATATTATGCACTCTTTGTCAGATGATACTTTAAAGAAATTCATTAATTGTTTGTGAAGTTTTTTTTGTTTGTTTGTTTGGTTTTTTTTTTTAAAATTTGAAGAATGTTACTGTCTAATTCCAAATCTTTGTTAAATGTCTTCTGTTTTAGATATCGCGTGGTTAAGCATGTTCACAAGCAATGAACCAGCAGTTAGTGGTAAGACTTGCATGACTCATGTGGGAGCAAAATGTATCATTCTCTTTGTTAGTGTCTGGTTTTGAAGGGGTGTTTGAAGGTAGGAAAAGAAGTTCGTAATGTTTCATATACATCATATTAGAAGTGATATCTAACACCAAATTTTCATTTAGGTCAGGTTGCTAGACAATGGACAATTTAGACAGGCTGCTAAGAATGAAAGATCTGTGAATTTCTGTGTTCCATAGGAAGAGATCTTGAAAGCCGTAAAACATGCCTTAGCAAGTTATGAGTAAGGTGTTGGACTGAAGACAAATGTAGGAGGAAGTAGAGTTTATACAAGCTGGAACCAATATTTTTTGAAGAAAAGCAAATGTGCTATATTGCTGGTGTTTGGCTCTTAGTTAGAAAAGGCCTGTTTTAGCAGGAGAGAGAAAATGAAAGGATGTGAAGAAAGAGGAGACACTTTTTTGGAACTTTCATATTATAAGCATAAGAAATGAGTGGGGCCAAACAAAGATACGTTGGTTCAAGTTATTCCAGTCAAAGTTAAATCTAGTCCAATTTCAACCACAAAGGGCTGCTGCAAGGTCCAGGATTGCACCTTGAACAATAGTCAAATGGGGATTTACAGAGAAGAGTATAAAATATCGATCATTCAATATTTGGCTGAACCCCAACACTTTGCATTTCAGGGACACCCCAAGCAAGAAGTGCCATCTTGTATTTCATTAATTTCAAAGCATTTCACTTGCATGAACGTCTAAAAAGGCCCCTTAAACTTTGGTTTTAGAAACCAATAGTTCAGGTAATTCATCCAAAGGCTATCAGAGTGGAAGCAACATTTAGGAAATCATGGAAAGGTTCCTTACTTCCCTTACCAGCAATTGCATGCCTGACAGATCATTTGCCACATTTTTCAGAGGTGATTCGGAAAGTTTGTCCCATAAGTCAGCACATTGTTATGACTTAGATATGAAATATCTCTTGCCACTGATGTGCCACTTACACACTACAGCTGAAGCTGGACAATTACAGCCAAGAAAATATGAACTGATAACACAAGTAGAATGAAGACTTGTAAACCTCCTGCATTCTACCACATTAATCTGATGCATTAATAAATATGCAACAAGTAAAGCACACTATGCTGGATTTTAACATGGATTTTTATGCTGTTTTCTTGCTGTAGCTGGATCAGACAAAATTTGTTTGAAAAATTTCTACAAAAGCATTATAGATAGGATAAGTTAGGGTAATAAAAATAAGGGACAGGATTGAGGGACCTGAAAACAGTCAGATGGAATGAGTAAGTTCTGCTTATTTATAACGTACTTCAAAGGCTGAAAAATACCCTTGGTAACAAGAAAAAAAAAAAAAAAAATTTTCTGCTGCAGCTTTCAATGAACAATTACCTAATCTCTGTTAAATTTGTCTTCAGTTGTTGCATTGGTGGACATATAGATCAACTGCTACACTTCTGTTTGGTTGATTGTCTTTATCTGTACCCTTGAAATACTTTCAAGAGCACAGCTGATATTTGAAATAAAACCGCAAGGCAGTCAGATATGGCATCACAGGATAGTTATTAATGCCAATGTTTCTTCTAGGTGATGCTCTTGTATACCATGCTAATTGACAAGAGGCACCTTTAATTTTTTTTTTGCTTACATGGGTCTGAGTCTTCAAAGTACCAAAAAGTAATTATTATTTTCAGTTTATCAGGCTGAGCATTATACTGTGTTATATACTGTTATTTCCATAGCTGAAAAACCAATATTATTTCCAAAGGGATTAAATCCATTGCACCCATTTACAGTGGAAAGATTTTGACATACAAAGCACATAGGAGATAAAATAGAAAAAATCCTGTATTTCCTGTATTATATTAACATGTGCATTACATGTATGTCTAAGTACCAATACATATATGCCTTCATCATTCATATTATATATAGCCATGTATATCTGATACTCCATATATAATCAGAAATATACAGAGAAAAATGCAGATTTGTATAGAAAACTTAAATCATCAAAAAACCATAGACTTTAAACACTTTGCAGAAGAGATCTGCATCAAGTGAGTATCTTTGCTTCTGTTCCTATGCCTGTAAAGTGAGTCTGAATATTGTCTATTTTCAAAATACTTTTAGTTGTGCTTCTTTTTACAAAGTGATACAGATTTTATTACAATGTTCTCCTCTAGCGAAAACATGCTCTAAAAATGTGGTGGTCCTCACACAGAGATCAAAGCATAATGAATTTGTCCTGTTGTGCAAGGGTAAAAAGCAGCTCTGTCTGAAGGTAAGAATTAGTTTTTTAATTTGGAAGTTGTGGGTGTTCTTTCCCACTAGAGAACGATTTCTGACAGCCCTTTTCAAATGGATTTTTCGTTACTTATAACATTTCACATTTCACAGATTTTGACTGCCTCCCTCTATGTTGTCCATGGAAAACCTTAAAATAAGCGATTGCAAAAATCATTACATAGCGGACTAGTGCCGTGGAAAGAAATGAGTTTAAGAAGGGAATTATTTTCTCCTCAGTCTGACTTCCAAGATAATGAAAGAATATTTGTGATGAAAAGAAATAACAGCTGAATGTACTAACCTGCTCTAAATATTTGCATCTGTTGTCAGAACATTCTCATTTTCCACATTCTTGCAAAGGTTTGTTTATAGTGGAAAGATCAGGAAAGGTTAGATTTCCGTATGGTGCCCCCCTCCCCCCCTCTTTTTTTTTTTTTTCTAAATTGGTTGGAACCAGAAGTGCTGAGGTACTAACAGGCCAGTTCCTGTTCTTACCCCTGCCACCAGAGCATCAAAGTTGTTCCAAAGAGTGTTTATCAATATGGTGATAGGCATTTTACATATATATATATATATATATAATATATAACTTAGTATATATATATATGTAAACAGTTTTACTAATATCTGTCTGAGGAAGAACTTTGTTGGAATTCACCCTCTAAAATAGGGCAAATGTCCAAGCTGCTCTGTTTCAACAAGTCATATTGAGATTAAGAATGGCTTTATCTAACCTTGGCCTTGCATCACCAAATGTTTCCTCAGATTAAAATCTTTCATATTTTTCATATATTTTTTCTTTTCAGGACTTTCCAAAAAGTCAGTTTCCTGAAATTATCTGGGGAAATGTGTGCTGTAAGATATGTTAATTATGTTTATAGCACATTATCCCACTGGAGTTTTCATTACTGCCCTTGGAAGAGCAACAATTTTTTAAAGATTTTATATGGTTCAGAGATTATTTTTTTCATAAATTAATTGTTTGAAAAGTGTTCCACCAAATCAGAGAAAGAATGGAGTGTTGAGCCCTAATAGATTTTACTTCCCAATCACCTATTTTGAAAGTGCTGGATTATACAAGATTATGTTCCTTGGCATCTTTAAAAGCAGTTCTTTTGTGAAAATGAGGTGACACATATTTACTGTCTCCAAAATACATGAAAAATCTGGAAAGATCACTGACCACAGAACATAACAATTTAGATGTCTCAGATAACACAAATTTAATCATTAGTGGGCTTTGTAAACAAAGGAAGTTTTCTTTGGAATTAGTACTACATTTGGCGGATCAAAAGTCAAAATGTGAAGACAAAATAACCAATCTGCGTGGTTGTAAACACAGGTCTTAAAAGGATGTTGTTCAGAGCCAGATTATCCTTCAGTGAGAAGACGCAACAGTAAAACATGCAAGCACGAAGATCCTGACTTCAAACAGGTATACAATCACGATCAACCAAATAGAAACGTATTCATGAGAGTGTATACAAACATAGCTGTACAAAAAGTGCAACTAAATGCGGTTCTGCCGTTAGTTGCTAAATGATGAGTTGTTTACATTCTTATTCTTAGTATGTTCCTCAGAAAAGGAGAAATAAGAAAAACCTTTCCTTGCTTTTGACTTGACTTGTGTACACTAATACATCCTGCAGGCAAAATACCTGAGCTTACATTACAACAGGAAAGGCAGAGATGTTTCCAGCATTATTGTGCTTCTGTAAAATGCAGGGAGAGCTGAAGTAGTTTTTATCTGGTACAACTCCTTAGACAAGATCTAGAAAACTTTGATGAGTATATTAGCAGATCTAGAGGAATCAAATTACAAGAATAATGATTTTTTAAGAATAGTGAATCCATCAGTCAAAAACTTACTGTATTAATAAAACCACAAAGGATAGAGTACTAAACGTTTCATATAAAAGTTAAGTAGTCCCAGAAGTACTTTCAGAACGAATTCTGTATCAGCAAACCAATATAATTCTGGAGAAATGTATTGTGTGTTGCATACAGGTAGCCAGGTTGATTCTTCACACATTTTGGTGACCAAAGTTTGATTTTGTTAGCGCTTCTCTAGACAGAAATGATAAAACATTGTGAGCACAGGAAGGAAATTAATTGTTATATGGTATATTTTAAACAGATATTGTAACAACAAAAAAAAAATAATTTAAAAAAATTGTTAGGGTTATGCTCCAGCCAACATACTATCCAAGACTAATTTAAAAGACAGTATTTCCAATTTCAGTAAGCACATTTAAAACTATCTGGGATCAGATGGCTTTTGCAATTTCATAATATCAGATCTGAAACATTAAAAACCTAAAATTCACAGCCTAATATTTCTATCATTTCTAACATTTCTCCTAAGTCAGAAAAGAATTCTGGTAATTTGAAATTATACTGATTTTCTTGCACGAAGTCATTCTGAAATGTTTTTTCAAAGGTATGAGCTACACATCTATTATTTATTTATTTATTTATTTATTTATTGTATAATTAATTAACCAGTCTCCAGCATTATGAACCTAGAAAATCCAGTTGGGTCCTTCAGTTTACGTTCCTGCTGAGGTACCTTTCAGAAATGTCTTTGGCTCTACCTAGAAGCAGAAAGCAATGAGGCTTAGAAAATTTAGGACAACTTCTAGCCCCTCTCCTTTTATGATAAAAATATCAGAGCCATTTTTCATTCTTCTAAAATTTTTATCATAAGCTTTTTATAAGAAATATGCCTTTTTTTCTATAGAGCTGTTAATAGGAAAAAAATTAGTCTTGATAGATCCCAGTTTTGGGGGATAGTTAGAAAGAAAAAAAAAAAAAAAAAAGGAACCGTTGCCTGTCAAGACCTGGTCATCACTGTGGGTTTCTAAACAGATCATTAAAATTAAAAATTAATTCTGAGAAGCTATTTGCTACAAACCTAACAAGGCAACTAATGAACTACTCATCATAGTTTCTTGCTGACACTTTTAAGTAGAAAATAATATGTTACTCATTTCAGTGAGGAGAAATCAGTAGCCTGCACTTGCTCGTCACATTTGATTAGACAAAGAGGCAAAACCATAGTCAAGCCTGAATTGTGAGATTCTTATAAACCTTCTAGAAAGAATGCAGTGAACAAGAAATAATTTCTGGTGTGATTAATCAAGCCTCTATTGTCCACAGAACAAAAAAGTGTGGGAGGGGTTGACTGAGATGGGGAAATACTTCTCATGGTCAATCACAAAACTATGTGGTGTTGCAGTGTGATATTTTGTCTGCTAGCTTTTAACAATAAGTCTCAAAGGGTGGCATTTTTGTTTATTTTTGGAAGACTGCCAGTAGAATTACCAGAAACATGAGAATCTGTGGTGCCTGCTGTTACAGCAGCAGAAAGAGTTGCATACAGTGTTGTCAATTTCCATTTCTGTAACCAAAGCTTACGGAGACACAGCTCACAATCAACATTTAGTAAAAGATCCTTTATTAATTAGGCTATTATTAACACAATAAAATGGTAACAGCTTGTAACAGCCAATAATGGTTTATAGTAACAGTTTATAATGATAGGAAATTGAATTGGGAGGGTAACAGTTCACAACCAACATTTATTAAAACACGGTGCTGGTAATAGCAGAAAACTGTTTGCATGGTACGTGCTCACACAGGACGCCACACGGTGGTAACCCAGCCCCAGCAGCTCACTGCGGAGCAGAGGGTCCTCCCCTGCTTCGGAGGGTCCCCGAAGATGGATCTTAAAAGAAGGTGTATTGAGGACTTGAGATGTACAGAAAATTATATGTAATAGGACTTTTTTTTTTTTTTTTTTTTTTTTTTTTTAAGAGTAATCATTACCACAATATTCTGATTTCACTCCAAAATAGGCAACAGAAACTGTGACTTGGTAATGTAGCAGGTACATTACAGATCAAAACTGTACTGGTCTTTTTGGAAAGCAAAGCAATACAGCTCTGGGTCTGGAAGCAGTCAGCCCTCTGATGAAGGCAGGTATAATTTTGTTTACAGTCCCCATAGAATCTGTCCCAAAATGATTAGGTCTTCCCAAAGATTTATCATAAAAAATGAAAATATAGTCAAAATAGACAAAGCTAACGATACCCCTGATTTTTTCTAACCTGTGTGACCCTTCTTGAAGGCATTAAAAAATATGTTCTTTACTTTGTGTATTTTCATAGCTGAGCGAAGACAATCACTTTTTCATCATGCATTGTGAAGGAGAGTCTGTGAAATTCCAGTGCTATGAAGACACAAATTATTTTCTGCATGTGAATGATGACTCACTTGATATACGCAAGCCGGATCACAAAGACCCCAATGGAGAGAAAAATTTTTTCTTCAGGGTATCATACTTATAGAGAAAATACTTCTTCTACCCTTCAGTGGCCTAAGTGTCCATACAGCTCCTATAATAACTTAACAGGAAAGAAGAAAGGTTGAGATAAACTAATTTCCATTTTGCCTTATTTTTC
>NC_048926.1:30098143-30125633 GCF_011077185.1 Oxyura jamaicensis
GGGGGGGGGGGAGTGAGGGGTAACTTCTTGAATCACCCTTCTGCATGAGTAATATACCATATTTCTGTACTTATAATAGGAAGAGAGAATGGCAAAGCCTGAAAAATATACTAACTATTTAGTCTCTTCATATCTTGCCTGCATAGTTATAGTTTTAAGGAGCTGAATTCTCCCTGAAGGGGAAAAACACACAGGGCATATCTCAAAGACAGGAGAAAAAGAAATTCCATGCACAGGCATGGAATACAAAGTGCACAGGCATGAAATACAAAGTACAGCTAGTTTTCTATACCATAGAAGTTTTACTTTTAAAAAACATCTGTCTTTTATGAGCTCGCCTGAACTTGAAAAGAAGACACTTGGTAGTCACTAAATGCATACGTACATGTACTGACTGACCGACTGTGGGAAGGCAGTGAGGAAGGCATCTCTCATCTAAAAGAGAGCAAAGGAGGAGGTTACAGTGTGGCAGGCAATGTGTCTGCCTCTGCAGCTCGCAGTAAGCCCGTACTCCATCCTGAAATTTCAGCATCTGTGCAGCGCGATGGCTCTCTGAGAGCACGGAGCGTCAGAGTCACGGTGGACTGGTGAAACTCACTGGGCAAAACAGATGGCTGTGGACACAGGCAGAGTTCCTCTGGCTGACGTGCTGAGTCCTAGGGGGAAATGCCGTCAGGTTTTCAGCAACAAAGCTGAGTGCATAACAACATCTGGAAAGCAATTCAATGTTCAAAATTACTAAATGAAATAATAATAATAATAAACCCCTGGGTGCTTACATCAGGGACACTGGAGGAGCAGTAATGGGCTCTGTCAGTGTGAAAGATGTTGACCCTTGAAGTTCATACACTGTGCTCTGCAAGGCACAAAACATTTGAAGTACAAGAGGAAATAAAGCCAAAACTATGCACAGGATTACTATGTGTTAAAAATGTGGTATTCCACTGCTGTACATATAGTCACACTGTGATTTGGTGTCATTTTTCTTTGATGCACTGCATCTGTGATAGATGCATACTGTGAATGTATGTGTATGAATGATAGGCACTATGCACCTATGCCAAGAAGTTGCAGTGGAACAGTGTACAATCTACACAACTCTACAATTGCAGGAATTGCTCTGTGTAACTATAATCCATGATAAATGTCTGAAATAGGAATCCTAATGTCAGTCAATCATATCAATGCACATTACAGCAAGGCTTTTTTTCTTTTTAATAGCAGTGCAGAATTTCAGTGCTGGACTCGTATACTCATAGGGAAATGGTGAAAATCCTTTTGCTGCTTCCAGTGCTGATTGAACAAAAGAAAGCTTTTGAATATTCCTTAAATAATACTTACGATTTATGGATCTATTAGCGTTCGCTGAAGTCAGTGGGTGGGAAACAACAATGACAAAACAAAACAAAACAAAACAGATATTGACTGCAGGTATTGACTGCAGCATACATTACACTAGAACTAAGCTATTTTAGAATGATCTATTACTTTATATAAGAACAAAAGGAACTGATTGAACCGTCTATCAGGTACAATAATTTTACTAGCGGAGACACTAACACTTGGCAATTGGTAAATGTATGATTGTGATTACTTAGTTGCAGATGACCTCCAGATATTATGCTGATTAAACTACTACAGCTCATCATAAAACATGTACAAAGCATACTGAGCAAATACATTATCACTGCTGACATCAGAAAAAAAGTAAGTCTGATCTCAGTGAACACTGAATCTATTTTGTAGTTAACTGAATTTATGGTTACATGCAGATTGTTGTACTTTACCATCTACCTTAAAAGTAAGAACTTTTTAACATTCTGATGCCCTTGTGGAAAGTAGCAGTGGTAGTTTTGCAAAGTTTTAGATTTGAGATATGTGATAAAAAGGTCTTTTTTTTTTTTTTTTTTTTTCAGAAAACAATAAATTCAGACAGCTCTGTAACTATAAAAGCATATAGAAAAACAGATTGATGGGTTATGGATACTGATCTTTTCTGGACTCCTATTTTGCACATACAAAAATCTGTAAACTGACATTTTCAAATTCCCACTAATCTGAATGAGTGGCAGATAAGCTTTTATTTTGTGAAGTGGAAAGCATATATTAGTTTTATTTAAAAATAAATAGGAAACAAAAGCCAGTGAGTCTTTTTTAAATATAGCCGCTTAATACTTTACAGTATGAAAATCTTTTATCCAAGGTGTCCAGCAGTTGAATATGAAATACAATTTTGTAGTTTATTTTCAAAACAGTCCTGATATTCTTAAATTTTACTTTGCAGGTATGATAAATATTACAATATTTACAGAAATATATATATATATTTATATATTTTTTCCTGCTCTTCAAAAGCTGTTCTCTAAATAAAGTACTGCATTCTATTTGATGGCGAACAATTTAATGCAAGTGTTCTTCATATGTAGTCTTATGGACCTCTACTATTTTGACCATATTTGCGACTTGTTAGAATAAAACTTGTAAAAGAATATCACTAACTCTAAAGAAAGTGATTCTTATGCTCTTTAATCTGAGAAAATCTAACCAAATAATGTATGCAAAAGGAGTGACCGCATCTTCCTGGGATCTATTCGCTAGTTTTTTCCAAAGAGCAGAGTTATGTCATCCTTGGAGAAAAGAATGGTCATTTACAGTGAAAAAACACTGAAGACTGGTAAAAGAGTATCTGCCTTAAAGTGTCTATTTAGGAACAACTGTTGTATATTCTAGCAGGAGATTGATATCCAACCTTGTAAGACATGAAGTGCGTGTCCATCTAACGCTGCTACGTACCAACTTCATTATGGGTAACCAAAAGAACTAGAAATCAAAATTAGAAATTGTTAGTCTAGTGAACACTTTTAGAGTTTAAACAAAATATAACAACATAGCTTGAATGCAGCTACAATAGTGCTTAAACTTGTAAGTAATTCATTAGCCATTTTGTATCAAATGAAATCTATTAAATACTACATTTCTATTATTTCTACTCTATTTAGTAATGCAATAAACCAATAGACAAAGATTCTCTCACACCTCTTCTCTGATGTAAAGTTCGTACCCCTCCAGTCATTCCCTGTCTGAAGTCACCCTTTTCCTTAGACAAGATGATCTCAAGACATTACCATTACAATAGGTATATTAGTGTATATACCATGGAGTTCTGTACTTATTGTGACAAAACACTGTTCTATCTACCATATTGTTTTTAGATACATGTGGCATGTATTTTGAACTATAATGTGTGTATTAATAGAGATTTTTTTAAAATGTCAACTTGGTTTTGTTTTTATTTGTCCATAATTTGTCTTACCAAAGTAATCATAGGCAGGCCAAATTCCTGTCTTTTAAACGCTGATCCTCATCTGCCTTCATTAGGGAACAGCTGCAGACGAGCAGATTCTCTATTAGCTCCTTTCTTCATTGTTTTCTGCCAAATTTCATGTGCTAAAGACAGCAGCTGTTAACATACCTACAGGCCGTTCGCTGTAATTCATTATCCTCTAGCACCATCTCGTGGACTTCAGAGCAGAAGGATACTTGAAGTCAAATTTTATCACAGCAGCAAACTGAAAAAAAATTCTCGGCAGCTGAAAACCAAAGACATTCTTCCTTTCTTCAAACAGTGTTATTTATTTCCCACTGATATAAGGCTTGGATCTGTGTCTGGAATGATTGAAGAGGGCAGCCAAGCAGGTCAAGGGAAGGAAATTTTCCTCCCTATTTTGCATTTGCAAGGCCACATCTGGAGTACTCTGTTCAGTTTTGGGCTTCCCAGTACAAACTGGAATAAAGTGAAGGGAAAGGTACTGTATGCCTAGGGCGAGTGAGCATTTGAGGAGAGGCCTGGAGATGAGAAGGTTTAAGTAAGTCTTCACCTGGCTGAATGGGACTGTAGGGAATGTAGAACCGAAATTTCCATAGAGGTTTCTAAATTTCCAAATTTAGAAATTTCCAAAAAAGGACAGTAAGCAGGAATCATAAGTTGTAGCAAAGGAATTTTTGTCTGTCTGGAATTTAAAAAAAAAACTCAAGGATATGTAGGATTTGGCACAAGATTTGTGATTATACAATGCCCATCTATAGATTTTGTCAATATACTTTTAGACATAAGGAAGAAAGACAAAGGGACTATGTCTTAAAATCTCTGGATCAGACCCCAGCCCTTTCATCACAGCACCAATACTTTCCCAAAAGATTGCAAACCACAGTTCAAAGAAGTCATAAAGGTATGTTTAAACATCTTGTTTTACTCATACCCAACTCGGGACTCAGGTTATCTACAGTTCTACAGGAATCTGCAAATAGGATCAAATAACTGAAACAGGGCCCTGTGGTGTATTTGTGAAATAGCAGGTATGTGCTCAGACATGACAAAAACTAAATCTATTGCCTTTTGTTCGCAGGCTTTAGCTCCTTAGAAGATACCATGTTAACTCTCTAAGTGGCATATCAAAATACATGTTCTTTTTTTTTTTTTTTTTTTTAACTATAGCTAGGCAATCTTTGCTGATGACTAAGCTTCACTATTAAGCCTTAAAATTCTTCTGTGAGTAGAGAGATTAATCATAGAATCACAGAAGTGTTTGTTTTTGTAAGGGATCATCTAATTCCAACACCCCTGCCATGGGCAGGGACACCTCCCAGCAGACCAGGTTGCCCCAAGCCCCATCCAGCCTGGCCTTGAACACCTCCAGGGATGGGGCATCCACAGCTTCTCTGGGCAGCCTGTACCAGGGCCTCACCACCCTCTGAAGAATTTCTTATAACTGATCTGAATCTACCCTCTTTCATTTTAAAACAATTACACATTGTCCTTTCACTACATTCCTCATCTTTCATTTAGGCCTCTTTTAAGTATTAAAAGGCCATTAAAATGTCTCCCTGGAGCCTCCTCTTCTCCAGGCTGAACAGCCCCAACTCCCTCAGCCTGTCTTCATAGCAGAGGTACTCCAATCCCTTGATCATCTTTGTGACTCTCCTCCAGACTTGTTCTAATATTTCTATGTCCTTCTTGTGCTGGGGGCCCCAGAGCTCAATGCAGGACTCCAGTTGGGGTCTCACAAGAGCAGAGTAGAGGGGGAGGATCATCTCCCTCACCCTGCTGGCCGTGCTGCTTTTGATGCAGCCCAGGATATGGTTACTGACATCTCATGTTGAGCTTCTCATCAACCAGCACCACCAGGCCCTTCTCCTCAAGGCTGCTCTCTTCACTCATCAGCCTGTATTCATATTTGGCATTGCCCCAGCCCAGCAGCAGGACCTTGCACTGGCCTTGTTGAACCTCATGAGGTTCACACAGGCCCACCTCTCAGGCCTGCCCAGGTCCCTCTGGATGGCATCTCATCCCTCCTGTGTGTCAGCCACATCACACAGCTTGGAGTCACTGGGAAATTTGCTGGGCATGCATGCCATCCCACTGTCCATGTCACCAACAAAGATCTTAGATAATACTCATTCCGATATTGGTATATTCAGTATTTTATCATGTCATACTGAGGTGTTTTTGCTGTAAATTATTTTCCAAAACAATGTTATTGAGATGGTAGCAACCAGCTATGCTTGTAAAGAACATTTGACAAAAAGGCACGAAGCATTTCAACATCTGGACAGTATTTATTCTTATCAATTAGCTATCATTTAAATGAGTCTGATAGAAAACCAGGATAATTGCTCAATGTTTTTTGAATCTAGAGTTTACAAAAGACAGCAGAGCAGCTTTTGAAGGACTGTATGCTGTAGGAGGGGAAGGAGCTTGATGATGAAGGAACATTAGGAGCATGATAATGAAGGAATCATTATGGACTGACTGCAATGCCCATTGCCCACCCCCTGCACTGGGAGGTAGAGCTGAGAAAATCAGGAGTAGAGTTGGGCCTGGGAAAAAGGTGGGGTTATGGGAAAGGTGGTTTTAGTTTTGTATTTACTTCTCACTATTCTACTTTGTTACTAACTGGAAATAGTTATTTATGCTCCCCAAGTCAAGTCTGTTTTTGCTGTGACAGTAACTGATAAATTATCAGCCTGTCCTTATGTTGATCCATGATCTTTCCTTCTTATTTTCTCCCCGTCTTGTGGAAGAGGGGGAGTGAAAGAATAGCTGGGTGGGCACCTCCTGGTCAGCAAAAGTTAACCCACTACAGATACATATCATGCTTCAAATGTGCTGACTAGGTGGGAAACCACTATGCTTTTTCTACTCATTCCATATCACAGAACCATCAAGAAGGAAAATGTTTGAAGGTGTGGTATTGTAAAGAGTGATGCAGCCTGCATTGCTATAGACTGCAATAGCACTTTGCCTTCCCAAAGTGCTTCATAAAGTCAAAATTCTGTAAAATACTGACATGCAGTAAAGGTGAATGCAACTTTGATTGCCTAAGTTTTGAGCAGAGAAATTTAGACAGAGCAAGGATTAGCCAAAACCAAGCAATTACAAACGGCAAAGCCAGAACTCTAAATCATGTTTCCCAGCCCTACACACATCCTTCCAGTGTTGTGGTAATGGCAGCTTTGTGGTATGCCTGACATCCATACACATTATCGTCGCTAAAATATATAAGAATAAAGTAAGATACCAACGTATTTTCCATACCTACCAGAGTATGAACGCTTTAGATATGAACTGCAAAACAAAGCTAAGTGCCTTGCAAATGTATTGATCGGGATCGAGTCTGACCTTTTAGTATTTACTGATTTTTTCAAAACTGAAATGAATGAGTATTTTTGGTGTTTTTCCCTAAATGAAATGTAACAACTTGTGGATAGGAAGCTTGAAATGACTCTAACCTGAGTGCTTTTTGTAACTGATTTTTAATGGATGAGATGATATAGAGTGCTTATGTGTATGTGCGCTAGAGAAATCTCAATAAAGATTTTATTAATTTAATTAACGTATTAAACTTTAATAACTTTTAACTGTGGACATGGACTTGCCAACATTGTACTACAAGGTTTCACAGATTATAGTTGTCATAAAGAGCTTAAAGCCATTAAAATGTCTACCTTTACTGTAATGCAGAAATTAAGATATAAAAAATTCAGACGCCAGAGAACTGGATAGTTTAACACAAGATTCACAAATGTTTTTCAGAAAGTGACCAATCACATTAGTGTTTGTCAGTGTTCTAATTATAATCTATTCAGACAAACACTATTGAAGTAAACCTGATCTCTCCTTTCAAATGTATCTTTCAGTTTCAGAGAGACTAAGAACTTATTGCAAAACTTTATCACAAGTCCTTTTCTCAGAGAGATTTTGATCGATTCATTTAGGTTGACTTGATTGTGAGACCTACAGAAGAACTTGCTGGAATATAAATTTACTTTAAATTAAAAAGTGAAGATACAAATTTGAGGCACTAATAATATAGATACTTGGACGAAGAAATGGCTGATAACCCGCCAATGAGCAGCAAGAGTTGTCTGCTCTGCTTGGGAAAATGAGCTGACCTTAAATGAAAGCAGTCAAGCACTCAGTGAGAGAAAGAGATGGCAGAGGGGAGCTACAGAGAGAGATGGTTACAGGCTTCTCATGAGAATTAGAGCCTGCTGGCTCCCTCCACAATCTTCCTTACTGAGACATAACAAAGAAAAGGTTTATTATGCAACAGCTAGATGATTATATGCAAGCATATTTAATGTGTTTTGTATTATTAGATATATTTATATTTATTGAACCTTACTTTGCTTTAATTTTAGCCATAAAGTTTAACAAACATATATTTATTTTCAGCCTGTTACAGAAGATGTTTTAATAGGTGATGGGGAAAAATGAGCTCACTTTATGTAGCTTTCCTCTTGATTACTCAAAAGGCATTTAAGGCTTTAATAGCTTTGAATTGACAATTTAGAAATAAAGAGACATCATGTCTTCATTATAAACCATCTGGAAATCTAAGTGTCAGTATACTAGCTACACAATGAAGTGTGTGTATCTCATGCTTTGGTCCTGTTGTCTTAACGGCAGGACAGGTTCTAGTATTTTTATGGGCAAATAGACAATATGACAATGTCTTCTTTTAGCCATCTGTTCAGTTTCTGAAAGCACTGCTTTAATTCATGATGATGAATTCATCTTTTTATTATAATCTAAGATTAATGTCAATGTATTTGTCATCATTTTTCAGCTTCTGTCTGGTTATATCATAAACCTAGTAGCATGACTTTAAGTTGACTTTGAAATTGAATTTCAGTGGGGCAGGAATTTACCATGTATTGCTGAAAGTTACTCACCAGCTGTGTAGAAATAGGACATCTAAGGAAATGGAAGCGATCGGCTGAGTTTTAAAGTCTGGTTGTGCACAGTAGACAACTAGTTTCTAGATGTTTAGCCCTGAAGGATTTTTCCTCCTTATGCTTTCTCTTAAATCTCAAAATGCATCAAAACCTGCAGAAAATATAACGCTCTACAAAAAAGATCAGGTCAGACAGAAATACACTATAACTCTTTTCCTTTATTGTCCATAATCTTTATCATTTGTTGTATTCTCTTGCCATTTTGTATAATGTAGCCTTACATAGAAATCCAAACAAAATATGCTTGAATAACATTTCACTGAGGTTCTAGTTCTGACTACAGACCTTTAACTACTAAATAAATACAAAGAACAAATTCAACTACTTAGTGTTTTTGCAACTCTAATGTTTTCTAACAACAAGGACGAAGTAGGATGTTGACAAGCAATTCTCCCACTCCCAGCATGGAGTTAGTGCGGGAGTATTTCTATGGCAATTCTGTAGTATTAGCACTAATGAGCAGAACAGCTGCTGCTTGTCTAAAAAGTTGCCAATATCAGAAACCATGGAATTCCATTCCATACTGTAATTCCATTCTTCAACCCAGCAATATACCATAGTGGGATATGCACTTGGCAAAGAGAATAAATTATTGGCTGTACAATAAGATGCTAATTTATAAATGGTTATTTTAATAATCTTATTACAAAAACTTATCATGCAAGTTACTTATCTGTAGATGAAGGCTGATTCTGGGGTGAAGACAGAGAGATCCCAATGTGACCTACGATCTGAGATGAAACAGTGGCACTTGAGATGCTTTCTAGCTGGTCCCCATCTCCCCGAGGGCTACAGCACAGTCCTTTTCTGTGGTTATGATGCCAAGCTATGCTGCCAAGCATTTGGACTGCTCCTCTCTGCATTCAGCACAAGAAAAATAAAGATACTACCAAGGTGACATTTGGTAAAATTGTGGCTGTAACAAGCTCCATGGTCTGTAATGGAAGAGCTGCCACTGAGTCCTCTACCTTCCTCTGCCGAGCTGCACAGCTCAGCTACATTTAAAGATACCAAGTCCAGCACTGCTGCTGGATGCAGTGGTACTGCTGACACCAGTTTCCTTCGGTCTGAATGTTGACACTGCTGCTTTTTGTGCTACTCTTACTTTAGCCTAAATATTTTAAATCAGTTGCACTTCTTAGCAAGTAGTGCACAACAGCAATGTACAAGTGCCTGAGATTGACCAGGGGTGGGGTGGCAGGGCTGGTAATTGGCTCTAAGAAAAAAGCAACTCTGAGTTTTCTCACTTGGAACCTGCTAATGTTGGCAGAGGCAGGCTCTAGAAAGGCTTAAGAACTGCTCTGAATTACGGGTTCTTAGATCTCCTAGTAACCGCTCTGTTTCTTAAACACTGTGCCAGCTCAGCTGCAGAATGAATACTGTACTTCAGCACTCTTCTGTCTGAATGCATCTCTAATACAGCAACAAGAGAATAACTTTGCTTAAAACAATAAAATACAATGCTAAAGCCTTTTATTTGGCAGCAAGTCAGAGGCAGATGTAAAACCTGACAGCAATTTTAATTGCTGCATTGCAATCCATTTTCTTTGAAAATTGATGCCTAAGTGGAATATGATTTCACAGGCTGCAAATTTAATCTCAGAAATGAAGGTTACCCTTTTTCAAGGTACACAATAAACATGCTTCGTATTCTCCAGTAGCTGGTAAATTCAGCAAATGGGTGAATCAAACATAGCTTGGTACTGCCACTTAATCCAAGCCTAGGAAAAGATCAGCTATTCCTCCTCACTGTTAACAACTGAATAGGGAGATGATATAAAGTCTGAATCCCTAGATGGAAGACGTGCCCCATTTTCCTTTAGATGCTGGACAAGACTATAAGAAGGACTGGTTCTACATTCTTATCTGGGAGTTTAGTTTCTATGCAGGAGCTGCTCAAATAGAAACCATGAATCTTATGCTGATATGTTTACAATAGTAAAACAAGGCCAACAAAATATATTCTATAACAGAGCAGTATTTTATTTTGAGCATTTGATCCACAGCTCCATTGTGGAACATTATTACATGCTCTTATATACCATTTTTTAATAAACTATTTCAATACAGTCAGATTGTTCACCACGCCTAGACCTTTACAAACAGATGCAATAGGGATAGGTTTGGGATAACTTCCTCTCAGTTCGGCTGGAAACCAATACAGAAAGTCTATTTGTTGGTATTTCCTCCCTCAGTGCACAAAAAGCCCAGCTTTGGCAAGAAACTATACTCTTCTAGCCAATACTAAAACAAACAAACCAAAACCCAAACCAAAACAACAACAAAAAAAACACACCCTAAACCAAACAACAAATCATGAGAAAAGATAAAACACAATTTTCTATCTGGTTTGAATTAATGTGGAAATGTGGCAAGCAATGTATGCTATACCAGGTCTGATGGCCTCGTATCTTGTAGCAGCATAAATTGTTTTGCCAGCACTAATTATCAAATTGTTCCTTTTAATTAAATGTTGATACTCAAACTTCCTTAATGGTTGCTTTAAATGTGAAAACATATTTTAAACAGCAGAAAGCGTATTTTAAAACAGCAAAAACTGGATTTTGCTGGACTAGCAGAAAGAAAGAACAAAATAAAATGGCAGCGTTTTACTCAAAATACAGAACTGGACTTCCTGTCAGATAAAGCGTCAATGAAATGCTTATCCACTTTGCACCACATTTCAAGTGATCTTCGATTTACAGTATAGTTAGATAACTATGAGAGGTTGTCCCTGGTGTAGAGGATCCTGATCCAGGACTCCTACCTCACCTTGTTTAAAGTAGGTAAGAGAAATTCAGCACAGGGTTGGATTGTCCAGATCAACAGATGCACAACTGTCCAAACACAATCCATACCTACTGGAACAACAGTTTAGAAGGCATTGCTTTTTCTGACCAGAGAGATCAGCCTACGTACTCTAGCTTTCTTACAGAAAGGCAGTTTTCAGCTTTGACAGAGAATACCAGCAAACCACCTGAGCTGGACATGAAATTCCTTGGGTGGTCATGTAAAGAAAAGGGATCAAACTTCCTTTAGGAACAGCATCTGCTCAGTTCTCTGTTATCAGTCAACCATCCCCAAACCACACAACAGTAAAAAGGTGAAAACAGTCTCCTGACTTGTTTCTTCTGGAAAATATGACTTTCAAGAGCTTTAGTTTCTCACTGAAAACAGATTATTAACATAATTATTAACATTACCATAAGTAAAAATAATTATCCAATCCAGTCTTTCTTTTCCTGTCTGACATTTAATGTAACTTGTACTTTGAATGCAATGGAAGCAAACACTTTCGTAACTAAACAGGTGCCCTGAAAACAGTCCAGTATCTTTGTTAAATATCAAATAATTATAATTTTCTGATATTCAATATTTTTAAAAGATCTTGATACATTTTTATTCACTGTGTAATTACATCAATATTCTGATACTGTAACCTCACTAAATCAATTTTTTCACATACTTACTCATGAAGATTACCCTTAATTTGTCTAGTCTACCTTTTAGTAAAAGGTGAATAAAAACCCAACAGAATATATGAGGTGCCTCATATAAGAAAGATAAGGACATGATTACTTCGTAAACTACACCTGCTGCTATGTCAGGTGAGCTTCAGCAAAAGATAGAGTTTGTAATGGTGCTGACTGTTTTTAATGGTAAACAGAAGAGAGACAGTGGAACATAATATACAGGAAGGAATAAAAGTTTGAAAGCTATCCTTGGTATTGTGTCGAATTCCTCTTATCTTTTCAAATATCAGTTGTTCAGCTGCAAGTTCTGCTGAATTTTTGTTATATCTAATATCATAACTCTTTAACACATTCTTTGCTAAGAGAAAAAGTCAAGTGTTTTTACTGAAAATTAATCCATGATCAATAAGAATGATAGGAAAAATCCAGTAAGTGTTATGTTATTGGGAATAATGATACATTTTCATTTTATTTTCAGTTAACTTTTGTTCCAAGCCTTGGAATGACTGGTAATTTCTCTTTACTCCTTTACCTGTAATCTAAACTTTTCTGGATTGTAAATCTTGTGCCGCTATAAGCATTAAAAGGCTATTTTTCCATTGCTATTCATTTTAGTCTAGTGAGTGAAAGAAACACATTTAAATCATCCATAAATCATCTGTAAGTATCTGTGATAAAGATATGAATAAATCTCCAATGAATAATTTGGAAACACTTAAAATTCAGTTAAAATATCACACATTTAAAACAAAAAACAGTAAGACTAAACTTTATTTCAAGACAGAAATCAAAATGATGAATGAGCATCTTTCAAGCTCATTTTCATACTGTACATTTCCATTTCCTTTGTGTAATCTGAAAAAAATGGAGCCCAGTGTTCACAATGTAGTTGAACGAGTATTGTAAAAAATGCAGCCCCATAACTTAAGCTATTAAGACTATCTTAAACTAAAGACATTTCACATCTCTGAGAAAATTAGTTCTTTAAATTGAACACAAGAAGTAATGAATTTGGCATTTAATAGTACAAGCAGGTTTTGAACAAAAGGGACAACACCCAACATCTTGAAATTAAAAAGGCAGAAAGCCTCCCAGATGATTTCTAATTTCTCTTGGCTGTGTGTTTCACAGTAGTCCACTGGATGGCTCCCTTACCACTGTGTTCTGCTGTTTCATTGACCATATTACCATGAGGCAAGTTCTACTGCCTGAGGAAGCTTTCCTTAGAACAAATGAAAAAGTATCTCCACTTGTGGTCTACGAACTTGCAAATGCAAGATGTTCTCCCAAAGCAATAAGCTTCAGTTTCCTTTGAAAAAAAAAAAAAAAAAAAAAAAAAAAAGCTGAAAATCTGAGTACATAAAACTGGAACAGATAAGCAGATATGTTTAACAACAACTACCCACGGAGTATACTGGAACACAATTAAAATGAATTGGGGTAGATTCTGACGCTTCCATGCTCTTATAATGCACTACAGCCAAGGACAAACACAGTCATCCTGAGTAATCCTCCCCACTGAGAAAACCTTGTAAAGCCAGTACGGCAAAGAAAAATCTGGAATGGAGACATGCTGAAAACACTCACGCTCCGAGTCCAAAATGACAGGACGAGAGGTGTGGGTCCGTGTACAGCTCACTCCTTGCAGCCATTCGGGTGTGCAGTTGTGGATTCACATTACTTTTAGAGCAGGTTGGCCCCAGAAAGGACAGCCCTGCTTACTCCTTTCTTTAGTTAGACCTAACTGTTGGATCTGCAGGATATATCTTTTTGGCTCTGGTGAGGCCGCACCTCGAGTACTGTGTTCAGTTTTGGGCCCCTCGCTACAAGAAGGACATCGAGGTGCTCGAGCGAGTCCAGAGAAGGGCAACGAAGCTGGTGAGGGGTCTGGAGAACAAGTCTTACGAGGAGCAGCTGAGGGAGCTGGGGTTGTTCAGCCTGGAGAAGAGGAGGCTCAGGGGCGACTTTATTGCACTCTACAGGTACCTCAAGGGAGGCTGTAGCGAGGTGGGGGTTGGTCTGTTCTCCCACGTGCATGGTGACAGGATGAGGGGGAGTGGGCTAAAGTTGCGCCAGGGGAGGTTTAGTTTGGATATTAGGAAGAACTTCTTTACTGAATGAGTTGTTAGTCACTGGAATAGACTGCCCAGGGAAGTGGTTGAGTCAGCATCCCTGGAGGTCTTTAAAAGACGTTTAGATGTAGAGCTTAGGGATATGGTTTAGTGGAGGACTTGTTAGTGTTAGGTCAGAGGTTGGACCTGGTGATCTTGGAGGTCTCTTCCAACCTAGACTATTCTGTGATTCTGTGATATGTCAGATCAACAGGCTGATTAGATGGAATTTTTCTCATGTATTAGTTTTAGATCAGATGGTAAAATCTGACTGTATGATCTACACAATATAGCACAAGGCACAGTCTGCAGTTATAGTGGGTAAAGTGTAGCATAAACCCATATCCTCTCTGTTATAAAACTGAAGTATTTTTTTTTTCCCACGTCAGTTGCATTTTAGCAGTATTTCTAATGGGATTTTATTGCAAAGTCTGTTACCAGATAAAATCACCTACATGTCATAAAATTCCTAAATGTCTCCTAAAACAATTCCTGTATCATAATAAAACAATTCCTGTGTCATAATCATTTGTGCCAGGTCAATATATCAGATAGAACTGTCTTATACCGCCTTTAGGAACTGATACTCGATCGTACTCAGGCAGAGAGACTAGCTGAACAAAAATTCAACCCACTTACTGCCGGATTCCAGGCAAAGCGAGAAGAGCTGCCTGAGGGGCCAGCTCGGCTGCAGGGTGAGGCTGAGCCTGTGTGTTGGTTTTACTCAGGTGGGCGGCCGAGCTCCACCACAGCCGCTCTCTCACTCGCCCTCCTCAAAGGTAAAGGGAGAAAATACGATGCAAAGAGCCCAAGGGTTGAGATAGAAATGGGGAGATTGCTCAGCAATTATTGTGACAGGCAAAACAGACTAAGATGAGGGAGACAGCAAGATTTAGTGCCTATTACTACCAAGCTAGAGAAGTGAGAAACAAAGGAAAGAAACCAATAATGCCTTCCCCTCATCTGCCTTCTTCCACCTCCTCCCCCAAGCAGCTCAGGGGAACAGGGGCTGCGGTCAGTCCCTGACACTTCTTCTCTGGCGCTCCTTCACAGTCACTCTCTGCCCCTGCTCCCCGTGGGGTCCCTCCCACAGATGCCGTCCTTCCCGAACTGAGCCTGCGGGGGCTGTCCACAGGCAGCAGCTCTCCAAGACCTGCTCCCACATGGCTCCGTACCACGGGGTCCATCCCCCAGGAGCAAACTGCTCCAGCACGGGTCCCCCACGGGCGGCAGCTCCCCCCAGGCCCCCTGCTCCTGCGTGGGCTCCTCTCCACAGGCTGCAGCTCCGGCCCGGGGCCTGCTCCTGCGGGGGCTCTCCATGGGCCGCAGCCTCCTCCAGGCCACATCCACCTGCTCCAGCGGGGGCTCCTCCACGGGCTGCAGCGTGGAGATCTGCTCCGTGTGGGACCCATGGGCTGCAGGGGGACAGCCTGCTCCACCAGGGGCCTCTCCACAGGCCGCAGGGGAACTGCTGCTGCCTGCCTGGAGCTCCTCCTGCCCTCCTGCTGCACTGACCTGGGGCGCTGCAGGGCCGCTTCTCACTCCTCTTTCTCGCCCAGCTGCAGTTCCTCCCCAGGTTTTCATTCTTTCCTTTCTTAAACATGCTCTCACAGAGGCACAAACAATACCGCTTATTGGCCTGGCTCGGGCCAGCAGGAGGGCCCTTATCCAAAATGGGACAGCTTCTGGATTCTTCTCACAGAAGCCACCCCTACGGCCCCCCGCTACCAAAGCCTTGCCATGTAAACCCACTGCAGCCTGCTTCATATATCCCTTGTAAACAGAGCGAATCACTTAATAAAATAACTGAAAATGGAAACAGAAGGTCAATGTTGTTATAATACGAACAAAGGCAAAGTCTTGTCAACCTGCCTACCGTTCTGTCAATGTATATTGAATTCAAACTGAGGCAATACCTTAGTCTACGCATGTACAGAACAGCTGCAGTAACGATGGCAAGACGTTGGTTCTGATCGGCAATATAATCCTTTCCCCTGTGGACAGACTTTGGAATAAAACTGGACCAAATCCAAGAGGTTCACAAGCAGAACAAAAGCAGAGGAGGTCCAAGAATGGGTCCAAGCATGGTCTTATACTGTCCCATTTACTCAAAGGCTTCAAATACCTATCTTGGTGCAAGGGACTGATAGGATACTTGCACTTGTAGCTAAGACTTTTGTAAGCAGTGTAAGGTCATTAAAACTATACTGCACTTACTCTTTATTTATTTATTTATTTATTTCGTAGGGCTGGGTCTGTTGTGGCTCTAGCTATGAATACCAGTTAGGTAAATAACATAACATCTATGAAAGTTTCATATATCTAAGTTTATAATCCAATAGTGGAACTAAGTACAGCGACCTTATGTGCAAACAGACATCAGAATACTCCTTTGTTACACAAAACAGGGGGCTTAATTTTCTCTCTCACAGATTTAAAAATGGACTGTCGTGGGCATGGCAATATGCTGTAAATACCATGACAGTTAAATATTTAAGAAATATGGTTCAATTTTATTTGCCACTTCAGACAAGGACAATGCCCAACTCACTGTGCATGGCCACTGGTGTGTTTACAAATGACAGACATGGCAGAAGAGCCTTGTCCTACTTCTTGACTGAATACATGCCTCCTGCAGGTTCACCTAATGCTGACTCTAGTCTGACCAACTATGAATGTTACTCTAATTCATGTGCAGTGTTTTGTGTACTCGCCTTAACTTTCAGTTACATCCAAGCTGCAGCCTTAAAGCCTGGTAGATGGGATGTGCCGTTGCTTGTGACAGCATATAGACTTCATGTTAAGCTAGGAACTCCAGCCTTAGGACTTCTGGATTTGTCTTGGTCTACTTCAAGTTCTGTTTTAGCTTGCTTTGTACAACGAGCAATTATTTAACTGTTTTGGTAATTATCTAGTATTAGGTAATTATCTAGTATTAGGTAATAGGTGACTATTCCCTATTATTACATTTTACCTAGATGATGACTTCCCTACTACCTCTTATTGCACTGTATTTTACCTTTTGCTTAGCTTTGCACTGCCGTGTGTTGTAATGTCTCTTGTAACTAATTGTCACCTTCCGGAAATAATAGGTAGCAACAGGAAGTAGCTATTTTCTGTAGGAAGAAATATGTGTGAGCCTACAATAAAATGCATATATTGAAGTACATAGTATAGTGAAGAAGAAAAATCAGACAAGAGCAGACACCTTGAAAGTCTGGTCACAGAATCATACTGGGGTCCTCAGAATATAAACAAGTCACTAGTCTATTACTGGTCAATAAAGGAGTAATGGCCATGAAAGAACAAGTATCCCACATATGTAAAATACATCTTATATTAAATTTCAATCTACCTTGGACTTCCAGTCTTATGAAAAAAAAAAAAAAAAGAGTAATGCATTGAACATTAACAAACATAAAAAGTTATTCCAAACTCACCCTAAGATGAGGAGAAAGGAACCCTTAGCATCAATATTTTACACCTGCTAGCCGGAAGGAAGAGACACCCAACCATCAACATCATGCTCTTCTCACTGATAGACTCAAGATGAAGTCCCCAGACTGAAGCTATTAATGTTTCAGACTCAGAGGATGAGTAGAAAGATTAGCATCCTGTCAAAGAAGGGTATACTAGAAAATGTGCATTTATCAGTTTTGTACATAATCCAAACTATGAGTGCTGGTACCAATTTAAATGGACTGATAATATTAATTCTTGATCATGCCACTAAGATTTTTCCTGGACTAACAGTAGACTCTTGGCTTTGCATGTAAGATACGTTCTTTGGCTCACAGCTGCAGAAATTGTGCAACTAAATGAGGGAAATTCAATCTGGTCTACTGTTGGATACAACAAACAGATCATAAAATACACACATATATACATAAAAACTCATTACATAGATAATGAGGAAATTTTACCTTGCAAAATATATCTCAGAATAAGGATATCGAAAACAAGAGCATCTCTTGCCATCCTAGTGTTTATATATATATTTTAATATATGCATATAATATATATATATATTTAAAGAAGGTGAGTTTTGTCCATATCTTGTAAAAAATAATATTAATAATAATAATAATGAAATCAGCCTTTAATTTTGGAAATCAGTTCCAGTAACTAATTGAGCATACAGAATTAGCTGTTTGAGCTGTTTGTATCTTCTGCAAACAGTATTTAAGATTTCCCTTACTGTTTCTGTGCTCCTAACTCTAGACATATACAAACTGTCCACACTGAATTTAAACAGCTCCCTATGCATCATGCTGCCTCTTTCAGATGTCCATCTAGGACATCTAATTTTAGCACACGATGTGTAGGAAACTGAAATGCTTCACTCAGAGGTCTAGGTTCTACTCCAGAAGTGCTAGGTGCTGCATTGTTGTGAGAATACTTCAACTTAACCCACAAGTCATTATGAAGGTCTAGCTACATTTAACCATTGTTCTGTGCTGTTGAGTGGTTCCTGAAATAGGCAGAGCAGGGGCCTCCAACTTGCTCATAGGCCCCTGGCATAACCACAGCGTACAAGAATGTTGTACGTTTGGGTAGTGTTCATGAATCGCTGCTGTGATGGATAGTCAGGATTAGAAATGCTAATAGAAAGATAATAGCCTTTATTGCCACTAAAAACTACTTGACAAAATTATAAATCTTTTTAGGAGGTACAGAGTCATACAGATTCTTTACACTTTATAATCTGTTAGTTTCCAGATTTGCAGTACTTTTTCTTTTTCAGTATACAGCCTCTTCCTTTTGGTTGCCTTTCATTTCCTTGTACTGAAACAGTAGCTGCAAACTGACTGAAAGACGTTAGAGTAACTTACATTTTCTGTTTACATTTCAGTTTACAATGCTGAGACAGTCTCTTCTGGCCTGGGTACCCAAGGTTTCAGTTTTGAAAAACTTTTCTCCCTGGCATTTTATTAATAATCTGACCATTGTATATGGAGAAATAGACCCTTATAAGTGAATATAATTTTAGCAGATTGAGTCTTGTGTTTAATTATGCAACCAAAAAATAACTGTATTTTTTTTTTAAGTATATAGTTTGGCAAGCATGAGCTTCCTAATGAGGACTAATTGCTTCAGCTTTCACAAATACATATTTTTATAATTAGGACATAATTACCTGAAATAGTCTTCCTTTATGAACTTTTCACTTTTGTAAATTGCTAGACAGATAGGATGAGATAATCAGTCCTTTATTTTTCTTGCATTTCTATGCTTGTTTCTAGGTAAACTGGTAAAATGTTGAAAGTATTCTTTGAGAGCTATAAACTTTATCTTCAGTCCAGCTTTTTTTTTTTTTTTTCCCACTAATTTTCACAGGTGAAGATATGCACCAATGTAATTGCAAAACCAGAACATACACAATTGTTCCTAATGAAGCAATTTGAGGCAGTAAAATGAGGGCTAGGGTTAGCATTTCCATTAGGAAATGGATGGTGGTGACATACTGTTAAGCCTGGTTCTGGTACAGACGAGGCTTGAGTCAGCCTGGAAGCTGACCCTGCTGGGCCAGGGCTTCAGGCGGATTGGCAGGCATTGCTGTGAAAGACCTAGAATTAGACTGATGTGATCCATGCTAAGACAGTCTCCTTACATATCTAAAAATTACTGAAGCATGTTCTTAGGCTGAAGTTTAGACCCAGAAATGGTTTCCTGATGTGTTACTGCTAGTGCTTGCACTTGCAGAGTTTGTACTAGGTTTATTGTACTCATCTAGAAATAGAGTTTGGGTCTGGTGAGCTAGGGTTAGTGCTTAGTTTACTGGGAGTTTGGGTTAAAACTGTAGTTCTAGCTGAAAAGACGAGGTTGAGCTACATTCCTAGCTGGATCCACAAGGAATTTCTGAGTTGGGTTAAACGTGGTGCTATCGTGTAGAATTTAATGGGTGGGGGTTTGAAATGTACTAAGCTGACAATGTTGAGTTGTGATGAGTTTGGACAGCTTCAGTCCTGCAGCGTGATAAGCGTTTTGCCATGAAGAAGTGATTTGCTTTTGTGTTTTGCTCCAGCATAAGTTTCTGGATTATCTACTGATAGCCGATCCAGTTGTTTGATGTAAGTAAGCCACCAATCATGCAGCTAGCTTACAGATGAAGTTGTCTCATATTCCTTGGCAAAGTACAGATGTTAAAAAATATATACTGAATGCTACTGCTGTATGATAATCTAAAAACAAAGCCCAGATGTACTTCCAACTTCTGATAATTAGAAACTACCTTTTAGTTTCCAACCTAAAATTGATAGTTTTTTCTGAAGCTTCTATTTTTTCTTGTATAACTTTGTACCTGAACTCACATAATTATTGTATTTACCAGTTGTGCTGATCCTTGAACAAGCCAACCCTTCCAGCCTTCCAAGACAGGTCCTCTATTCTGTACAGTATTCTAGAAACAGTTTTCTTTACCTATTCCTTAGTCAAACTAAACTCTCCTGACAATGGTAAACAGTATTTTAGATAAAGTTTCGTAACAGCTTTTTAGAGATGGTGTCCCCACTTGAGTCCTTCTGCCTGCATGGAAAAATAGCTCTATCAGAAAAGGTAAGATTTAGGTATTACAAATATGCCTTTCCAACCTTTGGAAACTTTACCTGAGCAGTGCAAATGACAGTGCTACCATTCTTCACTTTCTGTTAATATAACCACTTAAAAAATCATTTTCTGACTTGTTTGTTTAAAAGTTACCTGCAAAACTGGTAAAGCACATTTTTTTCTGCGTTACTAGGAGCATAAAAGAATGCAGGGGTCACCTATTACATGCATGAAACAGTAATTATGCACAAAGTCTGCAAGAGCCTACAAGAAATAGATTCTTAAAAATTATTGAGAAATAACACTAGCATTGGATCTCACTACAGCCAATTACATTTACTTTGCTGTTTCTACTACTAGCCTGTTTTTGTAGGCTTCTCGTTTTGCGGTAAAAAATCTCACTGTGCTTATTTTATACATACTCTCAAACCAGAAATCTATTTCCCCGTTTCTGCCAACTCACTATCTGAAGTACAGTTCATGACAGAGCTGTTGAAGGCAAGATGAGTGTTTTCATTAGCCATACAAGAGTTGAATGGCATGCCAAGAGATGTCAGAAACACAAAGGAGACCATAAAAGGTTTTATTGATCAGCTCCACGCAGTTTTGCAGGATGTAGTTCTTCAATCTAAGCCAAAGATCGGGATTGATCTTTTAAAACGATTGGGAAACCGAAGCTCAAACCTCCACTTTTCTACATGTCCTGTATAAAATGAATTTAGCTATAAAGTTCTTCTGCCTCATGAATCCAGATTTATCCAGCCTATATATGAAATTAAAGTAGATGAACAATAGATGTTCTACTTGTGACAATTCTATAGGAATGCCTTGAATGGTTTTCAAGAAGGACTTTTTATCAAGTGATAACTCAAGACAGCTCTACTAATTTTACATGAGCTTTTGGATACTCCTTGGCTAAGGTGCAATACAACTTTCCTTTTAAATTAATGGAAGATTTCTAACACAATAACCTAATTCGTGACTTACTGGATAAGTTCAAGCAAAACCAATGGAAAACTTGATTCGTTATACTTTGGTGAGCTTTGCAAGAGCTACTTCAGTTGCTCATACTCCTGAATCACAGCTGCATCTCTCCTACTTGTGCAATGCCAACAACAGTGGCATATACCCTGCTGGTACCACAAGATGATGAGCTTCTCACCTGAAGCAACATATGTAGTAGAACAATGAAAATCCATGATGTGAATCATATAGGTTCAAATGTAAATGGAAATATGAGTTTATAAAGAAAATGTTTATTTATAAACCCTACAATTGAACAGTAGATTACAGTAAAATTCAAATTTTATTCACATGAAGACTTTATTAACTGCTATGATTTTTTAAAATTGTTTTGCTGGGCTGAGCTATCTAATAAGACCACCAGCTACAAATTCAAATAGCATTGCTTACCCACATTATTTGGAAACAAGAAAACTTATTTATCCTAACTCTAGACCTACAACAAGAAAAACCTACCACTCTTTATTCCTCTGTAAAGTTTTATCACTTTGGAAGGCAGCTGCAATGAGAAAAATTTAAGAAAATACGTAAGTAGAACTGTAAGAAGAAAAATCTCATAAAGCTAAGGCCACGGAGAGAAAACACACAAACTCCTAAAACAGTCCAAGGCTTTGTTGATTGCTAAAGTTTTATTTGTTGATTACTTTGTTTTATTCCTAACGTTTATTCAACGTTTTGAGGACTGGATATGACTTAGGATAAGACAGTGTTTACACCACTCTGCCTTTTACAGGGACATCCCTAAGTGCCTAAGTGATAACAGTAGTATTGAAAGCATTAAATGGCTCCAAATGTGCCCTCCTTTCACATCCTCTCAAAAAGCATAGAGGCTGAACCTCCTGGGGACTGCCACTTCTGTGTAAGAGCAAGAAAGGACAATAGAGCATAAACGAGATATACATCTCTCTTTCTGCGTAACAAAATGTGAATGTTTTTGACCAGGTCTACTCTAGATTTTCAAGCTTCCATGCTTATATGAAGAGTTGGGAGTTCATCTTTCATACCTCTAAACCCCTGGTTGCCCAACTGAGCATTTGTAGCATTATGTAGCATTTAAATTTCTCAAGTAGCTATTAAATAATTTAACATTTATCTGTGTAGCTGTAGAAGGTTGTTTTTATCACGCACATAAAATATTTATCTATATCATAACTATAAGCCTTGTAACTGTAAATACTATATTCAAAACCATTGTTTTGCTCATAAGCCATGTATCTTTTTAGAAGGATGCACATAACGGATGCAATACCTTAGATGTGGAAAAAATAACAAAGAATTGATAAATAAAAACTTGAAGCAAAACATAATGTCTCATTTCAGTACTGTAGGACTTGTAACACAATTATAGTACAATAAGTCTTGATAAAACACTGCATTGCCTTGAGAAAATCAGCTGCTTTCACATGTTGATACCCAACTTCTAAAACACAAACTAAGAAAAAGCATAAAATCACATACAGGCTGTGATCCCGTCAGGTACTAACCTTCACTTTAGAAATTACTGACACCTGAAAATACAACACAGGATGACAATCTTAATGAAATGAATCACATAGTTTTTAAAAGACAAAATCATATAAAATAAATTACTTCTTAAAGCAACTTTGTTAGAATCAGCTGAATTACGTGAGAAAACAATTTAGACTTCTAAGTAGGCTCTAGCTAGGAATATTAAAATGACATAGTATCCTTATATTTAGTTCTCATTACTTTTTTTCACAACAGAAAATGAATAAAATTATATAAATACAAATTATGTAAGGTATAATTTAAGGCTCCTGTCACTTCACTGAGCTTTAAGTAATTCAGTCCACAAGTATGCACAACATATTAAAGAAAGAAGTAGAATCTGCACTGGGCTGCATTGTTCTCAGGACAGGGACTTTTCCCACTGCAAATAAAAATATATGCTTGCTGTTTCTTAGTGAGGACAAAACACTCACTGCTCTGTTGCCCAGGACTCCTGCTTAAGGTGAGTTTCTTATTCCAGCTGCCACAGAACCCACGCTTTCTCATGTCTCAGCCCTTCAGGCAGATGAGAAGAAACATTGTTAGGTGTATCACCTTTAGTAAGACAGATGTGTTAGCAGTTTTTTCCCCATCATAATGAAATAAGACAATTTATGTTAGGAATACCTACTCGCAACATTGCTAACTTCCCTTATATTGATGGAAAGAAGAGTCAGATGTATGTACAGGTTGTCATTCCCATGCTTGTTTACCGCATTATCTGTGACAAAATGTATTGCGTTTGATTTGCTCTCTTCATTGAGTTTAAATCAGGTTAATTAAGTCAGCTGGCCTGGTTTTCTCTCCCCGCACATTTATGCCAAAATAGTCACATAGACTTCATGGGAGGTGAGTGATACATTTCTACTAAGTTCAGTTGATGGACAATTTCAATTTTTTTCTGCTCTTCTTTCCTGGAAGACAGATGAGCACGTCAGAGCAAAACAGTAATGAAGAAGCCCTACAGGTTATTGCATTGCCTGCAAATCACTGGAAGGCACCCAGGTATAAAGTTTGCTAGAAAAATAAGCCTGTAAAAAGATTTCATATCTTTTCCTTCCTGGCTTGCTGCTCCTCTCGACTGCTTCTCCTTGAAACTCAGTGGCATGTGTTTCCCTTTTCTGCTGGCTTCTTTCTGCTTCCTTTGCCTCCTATCACACTTCTGTTTTTCCAACCCTGCCTCACATGTCTGACACATCTGTCTCTCTGTCAAGCTCATCTCTGGGTGTTCCTGTTTATCCCCATGACTTTACCGCTGTTAAGGCCATTCAGCTGTATCTCCTACAGGTAAATATAAAATTTATAGGGCAATCTCCAGAATTTTTAAGATTTTAGAAAGGACTTTAAATACTAAAAAAAAAAAAAAATCAAGCAACTAATTATCTTTACATCCTAGAGCAAGCTACCTAAGGAAAAATACGAAAATGCCAACATATGCAAGGCCCCATTCTAATAACTCCCAGACTTCACACTATACTTTTAAACAATTGGCTATTTTATCTCACCAAAAATCATAGGCAACATGGTAAAGAAATCCTCAGTTTTTCAAAACAAAATCATGCTTACATTTATAAATTTATTAAATCTTCATTTAATTTCTCACTCTTGTTCCTCAGTTTTCTCCTGAGAAAAACAGCACGGTCTTCTCTCCTAAATTCTTGTGTCAAATTTTCCTTTTCTATGCACCTTTATGCTTCTTTGTTACTAATTTCTGGTTTAATTTCCCATTAGATCCTTGCACTTTCATCACTAAACATGTTTTATTTTCATATTTTTGACTCCGTTTCTCTGTTCTGCTCATTCTAGTCATTCTTCTGCCAATGTCACTCCGGTCCATCATTGTACTATGCTGCGCAGTCACTTTCTGCTTTACCATTACATAATTTTCTCATCAGCATACCCATGCCCCAGAGAAGACATAACTGACTTTTAAAAACCACCTTCCTTTACTCAGACCTTCTCAATAACTGCCCCTGTTCACACTGACTTGCAGATTAGCAGTCAGATATTATTTACTCACCTTTTTGCCCTTAGTATTCTATTCTCCAGTCCATAGCACGTATTGTAAAACAGGAGTCTTTCTAATCATTAACTCCTGTGCCAGCAAACTGATCTGCTTTTCTCTGCAGTCCCTGCCAGATAATATATTTCCAGGTAGAGAGTTTTAACAAACTGATCCTCTTTCATCTCTCTCCCTAAGAAAAAACGTTTCCTGTTCCAAAACGTCCATCAAGTGCTTTCCATAGAGTTTCTCTAGAACAAATTGGCGCTATTCTCTCTAATGTGGCAAAGCGTATCCCATCTCAGAATTCTTTCAGATCTTTTTTGATTGTTTCAAGAGAGACACATTTCAGTGCTTACCTCAACAGAAAAGACCATTTACTACAAATGGATTTATAATGAGACTTTTACTGCAGAGGTGGTGTGTAACTAAGATAAATCTGAAGGCAACTATTGAAATATTTATATATATATTTCAAAAACCACACTCTTAATCTCCATGTTAAAAAATAATTGAATATTTCAGGGAATTCAAGAACGTTGGGGCCAAAAGATTCAAAAAGATTGCATGTCCTTCATCAGTTGAGTCTGAGCCTGCATTACAACCACAAACTATAAACCAAACCCTGGATTTGTGTAAAGGGCAATTTGGAAATTTGCTGTTGTAATGACAAGTAAAGAAAGTTGTATGCTATCACAAAAACAGAGAGGCACTAGCAAGGATAAAAGGGAGGGGGTTTTCTGAACAATTAAGAAACTTTTGTTTCAGCTGCACATACTCAAGACTGAAGTAGCTCGCTCAGAACAGCAGTGAGAATTCTCAAAGCTGAATGTAGAGGAATCTTTGCAACCACAGTGTCACAAAATCTGTGTTTCTGTGAATGGGCTGTATGGGCTGCTCTGGTTGTGGATGGAGAAACAGTTACCAGACAACAGCAGGGCGGTGAGAGGGAGAATACAAGCTGGGAGGGAACTTCTGGAAGCCTCCCAAGGACCGACAGCCATCTTTGGAGCAGATTTTAAAGTCGGGATACCACGGAGGTGATGGCCCTGCGCACGGCCTCCAGCACCCCCTGGCGCCCCCCGTGGGTCACAGAGCCCACGCCACATCCCACAGGGCAGCGGCTGCTGCTGGTGGGTGACGGCTGCAGGGCCGCGTGCGTGTGGGGAGACCCCAGAGGGACCCTCCGAAGCAGGGGAGGACCCTGTGCTCTGCAGTGAGCCGCTGGGGCTGAGTAACCACCGCGTGGCGTCCCGTGTGGGCATGCGCCGTGCAGTTTTCTGCTATTAATAAAAAGTCTAATTGGTTAAAGATGTTCTAATAAATGTTGGCTGTGATCTGTTCCTCTTGCTGACTCAGTGCCATGTCAGTGATATTTAGAAGATAGAATATAAAAAAGCCACAAAACTACAAAGGTGTCATCTGGACTTGGTAAGCGTGTCTTAATCAGGTTGCCTGTGTCTTAAACTTAGGCAGTAACAATGCTCTGAGTTCTCCGAAGGGCACCCATCAGCCCATTTCCTGGTTTCTCCTGAGCTCTGTATTGGGTGGAATTCTACAGGACCATTTTACCAGTGTGCATGTGTACTGGTTTGGGCCGTGCTAAGTTTCTTCACAAGAGCTCCTATAGTGCAGGGTTTTGGATTTGTGACCGTAACAGTGTTGATAAGAACCCGCGTTTCTGCTGCTGCCAAGCAGTGCTCGCATAGAGTCAAGGCCTTCTTTGTTTCCCGCTGTGCCTCCTCCAGCGAGGAGGCTGGGGTGCACAGGAAGCAGGGGGGGACAGCGCCAGGACAGCTGAGCCAAACTGTCCAGAGGATGTTCCATGCCACATGGTGCCGCGCTCAGCAATAAAAGCTGGCGGAAAGAACGGAGCAGCGGCACTCAGAGCGATGTTGTTTGTCTTCCAAGTAACTGTTACACTGAGATGGAGCCCTGTTTTCTTGGAAGTGGCTGAACATCTGCCTGCCAACGGGAGGCAGCGACTTAATTTTGCTTTGCTTGCACGTGCGGCTTTTGCTTTACCTATTAATCTGCCTTTATCTCAACCCACGGGTTTTCGCACTCTCGCCCCACCCAGCTGGCAGGGAGCTAGCGAGTGGCTCTGCGGGGTGCCGCTGCCTACCAGCAGCGTGGCAAATCCGGGTTTTTCTCACGCCGAACTGTACCATCGCACCGTGCCGGAGCACACAGCCAGCCCGACCCACATCTCATCTGTGGTAAAAACCAGGATCTGCTTCTTGCCCCGGCCGCACGCCCTTCTCTCTAACCTAACGGCACCACCGGGGCTTAACCTGCATTTTGGGGGCAGGCGAGCGCCGGGCTCGCACCCCCGGGCAGCGCCTTGCCCGCGGTGCCTCACGCCGAGCCCGCCCGCCCGCCAACCGCCGCCCGCGGGCGGGGGCGGGCCCGCCCCGCCGCCGCCGCCATGGCGACGCTAACGGTCGCTTCCCCGTCGCGCGCCAACCCCCCCCGCCCCCCCCGCAACGCCAGCAGAGGGGCGGGGCGCGAGGGCAGGGGCGGGGGGG
>NC_048926.1:30130633-30250035 GCF_011077185.1 Oxyura jamaicensis
ATCGACGACCTGAGCCGCCTGACCAAGATCGAGTGCCTGCGGGAGAAGATCCAGGAGACCTTCCGCGTCAGCCCCGACCGGCAGCGCCTCTTCTACCGGGGCAAGCAGGTGAGGCGGAGCCGCCCCCAGCCGGCCGGGGGCTCTTTGTGCGGCCGGGGGTCGGGACCCCGTGCCCTCCCCCGGCTTTTGTTTGCCCCCGTCCCGCCGGGCCTGTAGGCGGGAGCCCGGCCTGACAGGACGCCCCGAGGCGCGCCGCGCGGTTGTGCGGTTCGTGTTTTCTTTCTTTCTTTCTTTTTTTTCTAACGATTCTTTATTTTTGCTGGTTCCGTGCCCCCGCCGTTCCCCCGGCGGCCGGGCGGGTGCCGGCGAGGCCCCTTTGTGTTTTTGTTTTCCCACCTGAGCCGCGGGAGGCTCCTCCCCCGCCCGCCGTCTCCGCCGCACCTCGCTGACAGGGCGCGGGGCCGGGCAGCCCCGCCGGCACCGCGGGGCTCCGGAGGGCCAGCGGCCGGCCTCGACGCCTCCCCGGCGGTGCCCGGGGCAAGCGGGGGGGACGCGGGCACGGCTCTGCGGCGGGCGGTTCCCTCCCCACCGGCCCCGATCGGCGCCGTCCCGTCAGTGCCCGGCCGGCCCCTCCCCGCGGCGGATTAACGGTTCTCGGTGCCCGGCCGTTGTGCGCCCCTCCCCGCGGGGCGCGTCACGTGACCGCGCGGCCGTGACGGGGGGTGTCCGGCGGCCGTTACTTTGCGCGGGCCGGAGCCGGCGCGTCCCCGCCTGGTGGGCTGGGGGGGCGGGCTGCCCAGAGCGGCTCCTCCGACAGGCGACTGGGACCCCGCCGCGGCAGGCGGTGGGGTTGGTGCCGTGAAGCTGCAGTGTGGCTGTACGAGTAAAAAGTAGCGAGTCGGAAAATTTCCCTTAGCCGTAACCAGGAGGTGAGCATGAGCGCGGAGGTGCAGAGCCTGCCTTCTGGACCAAGCCCATGACGAATGGGTAGACTTTGTGTTAGGCTGACTGGCCAGAGCAGGTGTGTGAGGGCGGTGTGTGGCCAAAACCGTTACAGGCAGCCCCCTGCCCCTCCAGAGGGGCCGAATCGAGGCACATCAGTCCTGAAGTTGTGTAACTTGCTTACGTTTGTGCTGCACCAGCATGTCTCTTCCAGTGCAGGGACTGGTGCTGAAGACAAAGCTTACCTGAGAAGAGGGGAGGACAAGCCTCTAATGAATTGTGCTTCTCTGTGTAGTCTGCTAGTCAGACTAACTACCTTGAACACTTTATGTCGACAAACATCTTTCTTAAAAGGGAGAATAGTGAAGTATGGCTGCACTTAGCTACATGAGCAGCATTTCTTAGTTTAGTGATTAGTTTATCGAGGCTGGGATGCAGTTGGGGTGGTATTCAGTAAGAGTGAGGATTTTTCTCAATAGCTTGACTAATTCCACAACCATTTATGTCCATTTTCTTGCAGTTACTATAATTAATTCTGAAGTTACCTTGATGATTATGGATTGCTTTTTCTGATCCTGTGGTGCTAGTAAGTAGAAAAAATGTCAGAAGGATTGTTCTTGAACAAGTAAAACTGAACATAGAGACATGAGGAGAGGAAAATGTAAACAATTTCAATACCTTCAGGGATATGATAAAATCGGGGGGAAAAAAAGGGGTATTTCAATTAAAGGTGAAGTGAACAGAAAGCAGTAAATTGATTTAAACAATATGGAAAAACTAGGAAGATTCCTTCATCTGTGGGGGAAAAATGAAAAAAATGTCATATACTCCACACTTTCTTTTCTTATCTGTTCAGCACTCAGTGTGGTTAAATCTTTGCAGTCTGCTTAGTAGAGCTGTGATCCTGCTACTGAGTAGTGCTTACTCTAATCTCTGTGATTTTGTAGATAACTTTGATCTATCAAGTGCTGGATGCAGATAGACTGGCTAAATAACTGTTTCTTCTAAAAATGTGTATGAAGTCATAGGGGTATAGAAACCTAAATAAGTCACATTTTATGGACTATCTACAACTCTATGGCCTTAGCTTGCAGCAGTTAGAAAATCAGCCTCAACTAACATCTTAAGCTAGAGCTACTCTTTTGCATCTCATGGGCTATGAGTGGCCATGTTCAGTTAATGTAGTTTACCTTGTGTGCTGTAACTTGTTGGGTTTGATCTTCAAGTGCAAATGCAGGGACGTAAGTGGGTAGTTCTTCATTTCCTGCTTTGAAGGGTTAGAATGCCCTAGGACTACTGGTGAAAACCTAGTGTTGTGATTAATGTGATACTTAGTATTACATTTTTTTTCCCTTGCATAACTAGGAAAAGCAATACATGGTTTAACAGATTGTTTTCAGTTTTTAACTCTTCCTGCCAGGAAGACCTATGATGCACGTGTGGCATCAAATAGTGAACTAGAGTAGCGTTATTCTCTAACTTTGTTTGCTTGGTCTTGTGGGCACATCCTGGACTCTGAGGATTCATTTCCCACAGAGCTAAATAACTGTCAGCCAGAAAAGTCGTTCTGTAACTTGAGGTAGAATTTCCTTCGGAAAGGGGACAGTAGTGTATGCATAGTTCTTTGCGGTGGTGCAATAACCTAATAAATTCACAAGTTAGAATGCATCATGTGGAGCCTCTCTGTCAGAACATGAAGACAAGGCAGTTTGACTATTGGCAGCATGATGTCTGTCTGTCCTAATTAGAAAACCTATGTCGCACTTTTTAATGAGGATAGTAAGCTTGCAGTGTTCATTAAGAAAAGTGAAAGAGATACCAGAGTAGATGAATTCTTGGCATCTTGACCTACCAGGGCAGACTTTCAACAGGACCAAGTTATAATAATTAGTGGGATTCCTAGACTTCAGTAATAATGCTGGAAAAATTGAGTGGTTAATATATTTCGAGGTTTAAGTTTGGAAACTTGCCAGAAAACTTAAGGTTATGCAGAGGACCACAAGAGTACGACTACAAACTCGGGTTTTGTCTACAACAGTATGAACAACACTGCTGTGTCTTAGCAATATGTATTCTTTTTGGGATATAAAAAATAACTTTGTTGGCTTCTTTCATTATCCTCTCTCACCTGTTGGAATTTAGATTTGGTGAAAATTTGAAAATGCCTATTGTGGTTACAGAAACTATCGCCTCAGGTGGCTCTGCCATGGTGTTTACCAGAGTCATGATATAAGAGCATTGGAGCACAAATGTTTCTTCCTGGTGTATGTATGACGCAGTGTGGTGGGTTAACTTTGACTGGTTGCCAGGTGCAAACCAAGCTGCTTTCCCACTGCCTCTTCTCAGCAAGGTGGAGAGGAAGGAAATGTAATGAAAAAAACTTGTGGATTGAGATAGGGAGAAGGAGATTGCTCATAAATTAACATCACAGACAAAACAGACTTAGCTTGTGGAAGATAAATTTATTGCCAGTTGGTAACTAGTGCAGGGAGAACTGAAGGGAAAAAAAGAGCTAATTAGCACCTTCCCCCTTTCTTTCCAGGGTCAGCGTCAGTCTTGTTTTCTTCTACTTCCTGCCCCTATGTTGGCCAGTGCAGAGGGATGTGAAATGGGGAGGCTGTAGTCAGTCCATAAAGTCTCTGCCACTCTTCCTCACCTCCAACATGGTGTCCATCCCATGGGATACAGTCCTGCACAACTGCTACAATGTGGGTCCTTCCCACAGGCTGCACTTCTTCCAGAACTGTTCCAGCAGGGGATCTTCCCATGTGGTGCAGTCCTTAGGAACAGACTGCCCCAGCGTGTTCCCCCCCCACCATGGGCTGTTGGTTCCTGCTAGGCCTCCTGCTCCACTGTGGGCTCTTCTCCACATGCTGCAGCTTCTACCAGGAGGCTGCTCCCTGCATAGGCTCGCTACAGGCTGCAGCCTCCTTCAGGCCACATCCACTGCTGTGATGTGAGGCTTTCCAGGGGCTGCAGAGTGGAGATGTACTCCAACACAGCCCTCTATAGGCTGCGGGAGGGGCAATCTCTGTATCGTGCTCTTCACGGTTCCCTTCCTTCTACAAAGACCTTGGTGTGTATAGGGCTTTTTCTCTTCCATTTTCTCGCTCCTCTCTTGCAACTGCTGTGAAACATTTCTAAAATAGTTCTTAAACATGTTATCCCAGAGGCACAACCAGTGTAGCCCATTCAATCGGTTTTGGCCAGTGGCAGCTCCCTTTTGGAGCCATCTGGAACTGTCTGTATCCAACATGGGAGCAATTCCTGGTCACTACTCACAGACGCTACCCCTGCAGTACCCCAGCTGCCAAAACCTTGGCAAAAGTCCAATACAAGCAGTGACAGAAGTTGCTTTTTAGGTTGATGATCTTGCTGGTGAGGAAGGTGCTTCAGGTCTGTTTCATGGAAGACTGCAATCAACAGGTGGGAATCTTGATGCTATTCAATCTCTTTATGTCAGACTGAAATTGAAGTAAGAGAAGGTCAGGTTTACTTCATTAGAAGAAATTTAACTCTGTTCTTCTGCACAGAAAAGTGTGGTAGCACACATCTTGCTCCGTACCTGTACACTAGTAAGTGTAGTTTTTCAAGTCATTGCTGAGATATCAAAGTGCTTATTTTTTTGTTTCTGTAAACTTAACTGAAAAGGCTGAGGGATAGTAGGGGTGGAGGAGCTTTAGTCTTGCATGTGAGCCTGCTTGTGATAAAGCAGCCTCAGTGAAACATGCAGTTAAAATCTGGCAATAGTACATGTCTTGGTTTACTTACAGCCTTTCCTGTATAAGACATCTTCAACTTTTGCTGACCTGGACTGACAAGTGAGCAGTGGATAGAATCTCACGAGTGTTTAAGCTTCAGATTTGTGAACTGTGTGTCTAAAGGCTTCTTAAATGCTAACATCTTGGGTAGATTTCCAGAAGGATAGAAAAGCATTATTTGTTGAGTTTTGCCCCAAAGAATGGGAGTGCCAAACCTATTCATAAAACAATCGAGTTTGTTAATGCAATTTCTTCCCAGCTTTATTTCGTTTGGAAAATTGTAAGCACTTTCAGCTGAAGCTGTCCAAAACCCATCTGCCTGAGGCAGAATTTGGGTGTGAGAAATCTTCAATTTGAGAAGTTAGCTTTGTATCTTGGAGGAATAATTTGAAGCCTTAGAAAGGGAGTGATTGCCATTCTTTGAAGCTGGTAGGAAGTAGCTCTGTAGCTTGATAAAGGAGTGCTTTCTGGAGGCTGTGGGACACACACGGTCAGGCTGTATTCAAAAATTCCTGAAACATTCATGCAGTATACTTCAAATTTACTTGGCAGTAAATTTGGTTGCCCTATTAATATTTTTTTTGGTTGCAGAAATTGTTTACTGAAACAGACTTCTTGTTACCTTGTTGAAGTTAGTAATGTAACTTACCAGTCCCTAGTATTATTAACTTCATTCAAAGCACTACAACAAGCTGAAGGCAATGCTCAAGTGTATGTAGAAGCAGAGTACTTTATATTAACTTGTATGTGTGACTTCAGTATTAGGAAACTGGAAAAAAAACATATTTCCTGTACAAAATGGCAACTAGCTTGAAGGCTCTCTTTTGCGGCTTGTATATTCATGTAACCTAATTTTGGTAGTTGAGCACTTGTGCTTTTTCTTAACTTACTGTGGATACTCTTGCAAACAGTCTTTTTTTTTTTTTAAAAAAGGCAAGACTAACAACTGGATGATGAAGATTGCCTGCCAGCAGTGTTGAAGTGTTGATATCACTTATGAGAGAATTCACTTTAAAAGCTCAAAAGTGGATGTACATGCCTAATGATATAATTATTATGTTTGAATAACTGCCCTGATATACTTGGGTTTTACATTATTATTATTGTCGTTGTTATTATTATTACTACTATTACTATTTTTAGAATTTTGTTGACTACAGAAGGTTCAGATAATAATCAGTTCTTCATTACAGGTATCCTTACAAGCTGCAAATAGTCATTTGCTCACCCTGGCACCACTGTTGCTGAACTTCAGTTGCCTGTGCTATAGAAGTCCATACCATCGTACAGGAGGTACTTGACAACTCTAATCTAATCAGCACAGAGATGGATGAGTCTTTCCATGCTTCTAAGGATTTCAATACAGCTTTATATTTTTGGTGTACGTGTTTATTACAAGTGTCAGGTAATCCTCAATATCAGACAGAAGACACCATGAACTTCTGTTTTCCTAATTAGAAGACTCCCGGGGACTGTGGAAGAAAACCTGCTACCGTAACTTCATCTTCCAGCTAGAAATTAATGAGCAAATGTTCCTTTAATGGGATTGAGAGTTCTTTCTGAGAAGAAAACATCAAAACATCCAGTCTAAATTAACCATTTTTCTTGTATCTCACCCAGTGATAAAGGAAGAAATAATCTTCAAAACCTGAAGTTCTTATTTAAAAATTTAATTTGGAAGAGTTGCAGAGGTGAACCTTGTAAAATCATTGACTGAGAATGGCTGCCTTCACCTTGATCTTCTGATTAAGTCAAGAAGTCTTTTCTGACAGCTTTCAGCTATTCTCATGTTTGCAATAATTTTTACATCGGAATCTTTTTCGGATTATAGTTAGTCCAAATCAAAAGGTAAAATGCATTGGTACCACCTGTACACTCTGCATATCATTTTGTAGTAATGGTATTAAAAAACACCTTAGCTGGAGACTGTGACTTTAAGCTTTAGACTTCTATACTTATTTTTAGTTACAGTACTTCAGGAAAAGAGTAAAATGCTTCTTAAAGTTAGTTGTGTTGATTGAGTACCAAGGTGACTAATGCACATTTTATTGTGGTGTATCTACTGAGATTCATGTGTAGTTACAATGTCAGCAACAGGAATCTGAATTTTTCCTAGACTGTGTGGCTTTGTGTAGCATATCAGACTTCCTCTTGTGTATGGTGTTGAGCAAACAGTGTATTTACACTTTGTGCTGTGATTAAACTAACCAGGAACTAACACTAATTCTAAAAAAAAGCCTAAAGTATTTGAAGTATCCACAATCTTCCCCTGTAGGAGTTCCTTTTGCTGCGTGCTTTCTGATGAGTATTGTAGGAATCTAAGACAGTGGTACCTATCAAGATTGGTTTGTTGAGTGAGGCATTTGATACTGAGTATTATGATGATTTTTCCTTGAGTTAAGGGCAGATCATTCGCTGTTCCATTAGAACACTTAAGCAGTCAAAGCAAGTGTGCTCTGATTTAGGGGCTAATTAATGTGAACTTGCTGGTGTGATTTTATTTATTTTTGGTGGCTTAGTGGTCTTGTTTTCAAACATTCCTATACGTTAATTTGAAAAGTTTTTTCTCTTGGCAAGAAGAGTGACAAACTGAGTCTGATTTGGGACATCTTAAAATGATAATATTTTGTTCAGTTACTGTTTTTAAAAATGTTATGGTCTGCCTGTCTTCTGTTCTAGAGATACGGATCTAGAGTCTGTCAGAAGTTCCATGTCCAGATATTTTACCTACTCATTCTACTGTGATTTTATTACTCTAGAGAGTGTTAAGAGAAAGCAAATGGGACAGACAATGGTTTTTTTATTGACTAGCAAATTCTCCTTGAAATGAGGGAGTGATCAGCTGTGTGCATCTGTTCATTTTTAATATCAAGTTACTAAGTCCAAACTATTAAATAAAAAGTTACCATGAATATTTTAGAGCACAGTCAAGACTAATGTTTCATTACTTGTAATGAAACTGTAAATTAAAGTCTTTCTAATGATGAGTGAAAAAATCGTAGAGTCTCAAATACATTTCTACTTGGTCTCTGCTTTTGTTGAGGAGCTTGTCAGAGAGAATGAAGGACATAATGCACTGGATCTCCTAGAGTTTAACTGGCATTTCTTCCTCAGCAAGGTTAAGGTTACTCCATTTTTAGGAAAGTGAAGTTCTGTTACAGTTAATTTTTGTATGAGACTGATAGGTGTTGCTGTTTGCCTTCTGTTAGGATCTTTGCTAAGGGTCTGGGCAGCACTGAGGGTGGGAGTGAAAGGAAATCATTCAGGAGTGCTGAGGAGAAAACAGTAGGAACAGGATCTTTTTATGTCTGCAAGGCATTTATGCTAAAACTTTGTTAAAAATGTGGGGCGACCATAATCAAACGGACACTTCAAAAACTGTCTGCTGGGGGCATGTGACAAGGAGTCATGTACAGTCTTGGCTTACAGTCTTTGCTTAAAGATATTTGCATGTCGTTATTTTCCTTTTTCTTCTCTTACTGTCATGGGCTGTCTGAGAGGAATTTCCTTGTGCAGAACTAGGGATGCCTTCCTGAACTCAAAAATTACTGATCCCTTAAATGTCACGTAGCAGCAGAACTGTTCCATATGCAAGAGTAACAGACAGAGCAGCATCTATGGAACATCGACTGTTGAAACTAGAGTCACTTGAAGAAGTTGATCTCCTGGAGTTACCAAAATCTTTAAAACAGTGTGTATTAAACCTTCTAATTCATATAAAGATAGGAACTTCTTTGTGGTTGCCTAAATTCATTTTTATTTAGCCTTTTTTCCATCTTGCAGTTAAGACTGCTGCACTTCCTTGGAAAACAGTGCAAATATACAGTTGTTTTAAAAACCCACATTGGGCCTTAGTACTGAATGTTGTTAATATGTGAACTTAAAAATCCTATGAATTTGTATCATGTTATTCACATACGAAATAGTCCAGGTGTAGGCTACAGTTTATCATCTGGAATATAAAATATTGTCCAGGTTATTTTGCTTATGTTTTCAAAGCTGAAAAAATTAAGCACACTTTACAAATGGTAGAAGTCCATGAGCTATGTCAGACACTGTAATTTTCTTGACGTGGGTTGGTACCATTGATCCAAAACTCACTGTTCTGAATTTGAATTTTCAGTTTGGCTTTTCATTATTAGAATTGCTTCAAGATATGTTTGAATCCTTCTGTAAAAAACACGAAGCAGAATTCAGAGTTCCAGCAGACTTCTTCCATGCAGGAACAGAAAAGTCTTAAAAGACTTAAAGACTTAACTGAAATTCTAGATTTCCTCTTTATTTGCTTTCAGTGATTACCTGGAAGCTCTAGGTTCTTCTAATTATTCCCAGTAACTTAGCCTCTGGGTAACTCCTTTATACAACTTTTAAACAAGTTTTTCTACTGAACTGTATCTGGAAACGATTTACCCTTAGGCATTTCCTATTAAAGAAATCTTCAAGGTGCATGTAACACCAGTGCAGAAGAGAAGATTGATGTCCCTTTTCAACTTTCTACTTAAGTTGAAGAGATCTGCTGCATTCCATACAGTTTCTTCAATCTTTATTGCTAGATCTTGACATTGTTCTAGTTCTTGGAAAACATCAGAAGTGTCAGAAGATGCTCAGAAATACACTTCCATAAATGACTAGATATCCTGATTTCCAAGTGGAGTGACTGAATTAAGGTGACCTAGGAACTTAACCTCTTTGATCATACTGTAGGATAAAAACAGTAGGTAATGTGCTCTAACGAGAGTGATTACATGCTTTCTTGAGAGTTTGCTGTGCATGCTGCATAACCCCAAATGAGCTGTGTTTCTGCAGGGAGTTGTAGACAAATTAACGTATTAATTGTTGAATTACTTGGGTGCTTTTTTCCAAGTAATGTAGTATAGTGCACTCTGTATGATCATTTGTTTCTAAGTGCATTTTCTACAAGCCTTTAAAATAATTTATGGACTGATATTCCAAGGCATAGTTCTAACAGTGATAGTGGGTAAGTATCAGTTCCAGTATTGCCTTGCTGCAGCTACTTGTATATTAGCATAAGCACAGTCTTCTCTTACTTTTAAGTATTTATAACAACCCTCTGCAGAAGTGTTTTGGAACCGGTAGTCTATATAGCACTTAAACTAGGTTTGAAGGATGTAATCTGTTTCTGTACTTAGGGATATTTATGATATAGAAAGAGTGTTAGCAGATACAGTAAATCTAACTGCTACTTAGTGACACTTCATTCCAAACATGTTAATCAGGCCTTACAGAAGGAGCCAGTCATTAAGAAGAAGAAAAACTGAAAGTGGTGATGTTTACTGCTAAGGAAATACTTTTCAATGGCTATAGTATCAGAAGAGCTGGCAAAATTAGGAAGATTTTAATTAAGTTGTCTATTTTTTTGCCTTTTTTTTTTTTTACATGTTTTAATGACCTATTAAGGTACCATAACTGAGATAGACGTGACTGTCTGGTGTTTGCCTCACTGTTTTTGCTTGTCCTTTGTACTTAAGATCTTGAGGAAAAACAAGTGTCTGTAAATGCTTAGTCAATGATAATATAAAAATCTTGAATGTTTTCATTTAATATATACATACAGGCAAAGGTATTCTTCCTGTTCGTATCTTTATGCAGCAGGGTGGTATTCACTTTTTCTATATATTTGTATAAATAAGTATTGTTAAAAGAGAACATAACGTAAAGCTGACTGGGGGAGTGGTTCTTTAGCACCTATTTCCACAAATTGCTGTAATATTTTTGAAGTTATTTTTCTGCCTTCCTGCATTGAATATGTAACCTGCCTATGAGGTAACCTGAGACTTGAGACTCAATTCAGAAATGCATAAATATATTTTGATAACAAAGTAAGGCAAGGTTTTCTGGGAGTTAGAAGTGTGTGTTCTGTAGTTGTGTGTAGCTTTTTTTGTTCCTTTTTTATTAGTGGTGTTCTGTTAAGAAATACTGTATTCCAGCATGGATTTAAAATGTTAGTTGTGCATAAGAAAAAAAAGATGTATTTGTTCTGCTTTTGTGTCTTCGTCCCCTTGTCCTCATACTTGTCAATATACTGCAGATGTGCTAATAGCGTTAGGTCCTACGTTTTTTTTTTACATCTGATAGTGCTTTAATATAATCTGAAAAGTTGTCTTACAGTGAATGGCCATTGTGGAACAGAATAGGAAATATTCTGTCTGGAGGGTCAGATGTGCTAGAGAGTGATGTGTTGCATTCCTGATTCCTTGCTTTAGTAGTCTGAGGATAGAACCTTACTAGTGAAGATACCATTGTTCCTTGAAAATCAGTATAGTATCAGCAATTCAAGAATCAATACTTTTTATAGTTCTTTCCTTTAGTTGTGTCATGGAGTTCTTCAAACACTGATTGTTTTCCAGCATTGCTACTCTTAAGCTTTCAGTGGTCAATGATGCAGTAATGCTGGGTTTGCTCATAGATAGAAACATTCATTTTATTATTGTTAGTCAAGTTGCATGCAAATTTGATTTTACTGGTTAGGTTTTTTTCTCCACTCTGTCAACAGAAGAAGGCAGTGATGCAGTCATTGACTTGGTCTAAATTTATACCTTTGCTGATATTCTAGGAACATTTTTTTATTCATAGTGTAAACAGATGCTCTTTCGCTGACTATCACTTTGCCAAACACCACATCCTGCCTCATTACAAGTCTGCTTATAGTAATCTTATCTCTTGTTACTTTGCTTTCAGACAAACATGACATCACTAGTTATGTCTAATAATCTGTAGTCATAAAGTGTTCCTGAAAAGAAGACTGGTTAAGAAAAAAAAACAAAAAACTGCTTGGGCAGAGAATAGAATGCTAATTCACTGCAGTCATTAGTTTAGTCTAACCATTTAGTTCATGTTAATCACAGCTGACTTCTTTGATCGCCATGAAGGAATGGATTGCCTGTGCATTGTGGTCAATGTGTGTATCATTAGTGAAGGCTGTTTCTTGTTCAAGACCTAGGGATGTGTGGGTTTCTGAACACATTAAATATAGCTATTCCCAGACAGACTTACGTACTCAAGTCTTCTCCTTTCTTTGCCTCTTTCTTATGCTGACAGGCAAGATTTGGTTGTGGGCCAAAGATACAGATTAATCTGAGTTGTAATTGGTAAGTAGATCAGACACTAGACATGCCATTTTTAACCTGAGTGTTAACACTGGTTATGCAGTTATGGCAGAATATCCAGGCTGTTCAGGTTAGATCTTCACTGACTTAGCTTTAGACTTTAAACTGTAGCACCCCAAAATGGTTATTTTCTCTCAGCCTACACATGGCATGTCCTGAGAGAAAGGCAACAAAGACAGTATTTATTTATTCCACCTGTGTGTTGGCTCTATACTTGCAGTCCACCCAGAGCAAGGTAACTTACTCATGACTGCATTAGCTTGCAGAAGGTTTCCTTACAGTATAGGATTCTGGAAATTATGTGCTGGAACATCTGTCAGTTTGTCTGGTCCAATTGGAACAGTCAAGATGAAGCAGAAGTTCCATTGTCTTGTATAGTATCTGGTTTGTTATTTCTGAAGAAGTCTAGTTTGCGGAAGTACTAGTGTTTTTAATTTTACACTTGTGCACTACAGTTTAAGGCATTTTAAAACAACAAGAAAAATCATCTGTAGGGAGAATAAGTCTTCAAAGTGGGCCTAGAGTTAGTGTTCAGAAGTAGTAGCAGCTCCAGCAATGCACTGAAATGTGTATTTTCACCTCTGAGATATATTAACGCAAGGTGGTTATTTGTCTTTGTTTTGGGTTTATGTGTATTATGAATTCAGTATTATTTTTTTTTAACCACAAACTTCTAGTGTCGTGAAAAGCCTGCAAATCAGGATTGTTATAAGGCTGCAAGAACATTTGTGTTCCTTTTCTTAGAGTTGTCACAAGCATAGTGGGGATATACAACATAGTGGGAGGGGAATGGTTATATGAACTTGCTTAAGTAGATTGTTACTCAGTATGAAACCCTACCCTAGGGCCCCAGGTATATGAGACAGTGTTGGCAGTCTCCTGTAGAATACCACTAGCTTGATGAGATTTCCATTTTAAGACCTTTGCACACTTGATAGTTAAACTGGACTGTACTGAAGGTTTTGATGGTGTATCTGGTATGTGTTGAACTGGTTTGAAAACTTTCAGCTGCGTGTGGGTCATTCCCATTGTTGTTGGCCAAACTTGGAGCTTTTCTTCCACTGCAGGATTGCAGAGAATAATCACTAGCCTTTCTGTATTTAGTTTTGCTAGCTTTAGGCTGTTGCTTAACCAAAGCAATGAAACTAATGTTTGGAGTCTCATTTGTGACTTCAGTGCACTCTGCTTTTGGGGAATGTGTACTTAATCAAATGTAGGTTGATGTAAATTTTAACTATGGGTGTGCTCCTTATCAGGAGTAAGGAGAGTAATCTTTAACATGGGTTTTGCCCTTATGGAAGAAAAACTGATGCTTTGAGTGTCAGATTGTGTCCATAACTGTTGTCTGCCCAGTGTTCTGTGTAGGTTTTTTATTTTTTTTAATCCCAACTTTGTCAGTCTTGTGATCATTTGAATGTAATGGAAAACTAGATTAGTGGGAAGCTGGGAAATTCCTTCTTACTTGTCTTTGCTGCTTCTTTGTCTTCTCTGCTTTTGCTTGATATATTGGTACTGCTCATAACTTCTTGAAAACGGGTCTATTTGAGAAGATTCCCAGAACAATGCTGTTTGAAATTCTGTCCCTCCTCTTAGGAGGAGGGGAAAAAAGGTAGCTTTTCATTGCAGAAGCAGTTTAGAAGCAGGTGGGAGGCTTCCTAGTCAAACAATTTGTTCTGCCTTTGCAGTGTGAAGTAAAATGTAACTACTCAAATTCAAGTTCTGGTGTCCCAAAGCAATGCATTACATTTCTGGACAAACCTTGTCTTCTCTACTTTGAAGATGCTGTGAGTCAATGAGGGTATTTAACAGAACAAAGCAGTTATGGTCACTAATCCTTGCTGCTATGTGCTCTCCTAGCATACAACTAATCAGTTTTTGATGTGCGTTTCTTAGTTTAATTGTTGGTAGGTGATATCAGATAAAAATAAGAGCACAGCTTTAAGATACCTGTTAGGTAGAACCTACAGTAATGCTTAGTAACTACATATTATGACTATGTATGATTAAAAAGTCTATTTATATTCTGGTGTTATGCAGAATTACAATGAATCTGGAATATAGTTGTGCCTAGATGTTTAAATTTATTGAGAGAATGCTGCCTCATGCATTCTTCCTCAGTATTATAACTGTGTAATTGATAGATTAAAGTCATGTCTTCAGTGAATAAAGGTGGTTTGGGCCCTTCTCTGTGGGGTGTTTAAGTCTGGAATAATATTGTTTTTTCAAGTGCTCTCAATTTAGGAGAGCTCCTCTTATAACTTTTGAAGGTCCAGTGCATATTTTAATGTTGCTTCTCGCTGTAGTTGCTGTTGTGCAATGTTTCCAGGTCTTATTTTGAGAAGTAAATAGAGTTGGATGTGTATGAGGCTTTTTATATCTAGATTTTTCATGTGAGAAAGAGTTCTCAAAACAATGGGAAGGCATCAGTACTGCCTTACTTTCAAGAAGAGATGGGAGAAGAGTGAAATTATGTAGCTGTAATGTATACAGTACTATGACAATATAAAAACTCTCACTTCAATGAGACATTGCCACTTTTTAGTTATTGCATAAGTCCTATGCATGTTTTAATTAGAAAATGACTTCTTTATCTTGAAGATCACAGTGTAATTAAAAGTTCCAAAGTCTGTAAAGGTGTCTGTTTCTGATTTAAGCTCTTAAGTGATTTTTTTTCATTGGTGAAATCGTGATGACAGGTAACTTGATGAGAGTTGATTGTTTGCATTTACTTGAGACACAGGTTTTTGTTTATCTGAAGTAGATGGATTGTCTCTTAAATAACTTCGGTACAGATTTACGGTCTGTGTGGATATTGCCTTTAAAGGAAGACTTGGAAACTTCTTACTTTAAGATAGAATTTTACAATGATACTTTTTTTTGACAGCTAGAAGATGGACACACTTTATTTGACTACAATGTTGGACTCAATGACATAGTTCAGCTTTTGATACGTTCTGAATCTGAAGCTCCTACCACGGCTTCTATGACAGATCAAGATGGAGAAGTCAATCCCTGTGCTGTTACCAACTGTAAGAACAAAGTCAAAAAAACAAGTAGTGGATCTCCCAGTCAGCCATCTACATCATCTCGCTCATTTCTCATTGATCCTGGCATTGGATTGTACAAGGTATGTACAAGCTTTGAAAGTTGGAAGCTTGCCTTCACCTGCAGGTTTAATTTTGTTAAAAAGTTTTTTGCTTTTTTTACAAGTGTCTATATCCTAACTGCTTTCTTTCATGATTTAACATAATTTCCCAGCTAGGGAAACTAAACTGAACTTAGGTAGATACCTCTGCAAGTTGTTGAAGCTTCACTGACGGTTGCATTCTTTATATTAGAGATGTTAAACTGAGTTAAATTACTTTTAAAAAAATATAGGTATTTTAGGTGTTTTCAAAATTCAGTCATCTGGATTAAATCTGATTTTTGATGGAGTTGTTTGGGGAAGAGTATTATAGTAAAGTTCATAGTAAAGTTTTTTAATGTGGTTTAGTTTAAAATAACTTACAGAATGTGTGTTGCTGTACCAAGCTCATCAGTGTTTCAGGAGTGTTCATAAACTTTGACACATGGTGTTCTCCAAAACCTGTTTTTTAGTGAGTGGATTGTGGCCTACAGTAAGTTAAGAGTGCCTGTGAAACAGCTGTACTTTCTGTAAAAAGAGGAAAAAATCCACAGAAAAGATCTGTGGAAAAGTGTGGCTTTTTCCCCTATTTTTTCCATTTTAGTTTTAATACTAATGCTTATCAGTCCTCTACCAGAACAAGATAAACTTAATATAATACAATGTGATTTTATTATAGTTTGTTTAGGAGTCACATATATCACTTCCCTTGTTAGTTTTTAGTAACCTGAATTTTTCCATATTGTCATCTCGGATTGTACCAGTGTACTAGAATTTAAAACAGAAAACATGCAATTTGCAGATTGCTAGGTAGCTGGATATTTAGCTAGATGTGTATGTGAGGGTAACATTTTTTTGCATATGGTAACACTTTCCTGCTGGTTTGTAGGTGCTTTTTGATGAGTAGTATCAATAGCAGTAATTCATGTGAAAAACGTCCAAGTTTACACAGAGAAAAAGAAAGATTGCACTGCCATATCTCTACCTCTTTCAGGTAGAGGAATGGTATAATTTAGACCCTTCATCCAGATGAAAAGCTATCTTGGTTTAACTAAAAACCTGAAACATCATGTAACAGTTTAAGGACAAGTGGTAATATACTTTACATTCCAACAGCATTCTTTGCAATGAGTCTTATAGTTTGTCTGAGAAGTCAGGGAGTCAAGAAATTAGTATCTTAAAATAAGAAGATGCAAGCTTGTGTGCTTCCTTTTTCTTTTAGTCTCCTTATTACAGTGAAAATAAAACACAGTTCTTCAGTTCTGCTATTTTAGCTTTTTATATTCACTGATTAAATGTAGTATGAGAGAGGATGGGGAGTACATTAGCAAGATGGAAGGCCACAGAAGATTGGTAGATCAAACGAAACGAGCATTTAATTGTGTATTTTCAAGAATGCTGTGAATGGTATCAGCTTCTTCTAAATGTTCTTATTCAAGATTAAAATGATAAACAGAACAGAATGGTGATGCTGGCAAACATTGAGGAAACCCATTTTGCTGAGTCATGGAAATTTTCTGCTCTTCTACTAGGGGCCTAACACTTTCTCCTTTGTTACCTGTGAATTTTTATTTTCTCAAGCCAGCTTTATATTTTTAATATATGGAGAGGGAAAAAGTAGTTGGTGTATGGCTGTGATCATTGTTCTTAGCTGTTTTGCAGGTGACAGAAGGAACACTTGGTGGTTTTCTGCTTACAGAATCAGGGAACTTTAAGAAATGCATTCTAGCCAGTAATGCAATTCAAAGGTAGAAAACTTACTTCATAAAATTTAATGAAAAAGACCATAAACTAAGGCATGTTAGATGGCTAAACATGTGGATGTGTTTAATTATTTGTTTGTTTAATAAACAATAAGGAATTGTCTAGTTACAGGAAGGAGTAATCTTTAATCTTTTTCTTAATTTTTTTTATACCTGAGCAAAGTCTTATGCTTCATTGGATCTGCTTACAGAGATAGACTCAAGAGACCTGTTACTCCATGTTCTGAATAGTCTTAGTGCACTCCTTTCTGGTTTCAGCTACTAAAAGGAAAGGTGTAGCCAGTATGGAACATCTCATAAAAAGAGAAAACAAAAGGTAGAGGTGAAGATGAAAAAAAAGTGATAATTATTGTATAGATGGTTATAATAGTGACTTATGGTGACTATACAGAGGAATTCTGTTGATTTTGTAAATCAGAATTTAGAACGATTAGTAGTGGGTGTAGTTTCTTTAGTAGTTTCTTACTCAATCTGTTGACTCTATCCTGGGACCTGTACTCTTCAGTGTTTTCACCAATGGCCTGGAGAGACAGAGGAAATGCACTTTCTTCAAGTCTGTGAACACTGGCAGAGCAGTGGGTAGCGTAGCTGGTGGGAAGTCAAGTCTGCCATTCAGAAGGATGTAGGTGGACTTAGAATAATGGACTGCCATAAACCTCAGGAAAATCAAGCCCTGCATTTGGGATGAATAACATTCTCCCATGGTGCAGGCTGGGAGTGTGGCAGCCCAGCTGGGTATTGGCTCTGCAGTAATGGCATCTGGAGCTGGTGTAAGATTGGCTGAAAGTCATCAGTGCACCGTAGCAGTACCACATGCTAAGAATGCATCAACAGGAGCTGGGCTGAATTAGCAGGAACACAGCCAGTTGATGAGCTGATTATTCAACTTCATTATCAATTATGAATGATTATTCAGCTTCACTTGCAATTTGCTGTTCCACCTTCTGCGTTCAACTTTGTGTGTGTTAACATAAGGAAAGTGGTGATAAACTTAGCAAGTTCAGCAGGTCAAGTTCACACCAAGATGTACAGTTTGGCTATCTCAGAGAGACTTAGGACACAGGGTGTATTTAACATAGAAAAGAGAAAGCTCTGGGGAAGACAGGACCTTCCAATGTTGTTCAAAGACAAAGCTTTCTACTGAGGTGCAGAACAGGAGAATGAAAGAAAATATTTGGGAATTAGAAAGAGGTAGTAAGGATATTAACTATGATGACAAGGGTTGAAACAGGTTGCATTAGAGAAGGTGAGCAACGTCCATCCTTGGAACTTTTCACAACATAGCAATCCAGTAAAGTTCTGAACAAATTGACATGAACTCAGTTCATACCTTGCTTTAAGCAGAAGGTTGGACTGGAGATCTTGAGAAGAACCTTTAACCTCAGTGATTTTTATGGTTGTTGGAAATCACACTAGTTTTTATTCCCCCGACTTATACCGTAACTTTTCATCAGTGGGGCTTCCACAGATTGGACGGTATTTCCTTTTATCTGCTTTAGAATGATGGCTTCATCTGGTGCTTCTGCCTGGTTTAGTTTACAATGTTCTTGTATCTTTTAAAGATTGTTGGTATTTCTTTAATTGCTCTGTTGCATAGCTCCTCTCATCTTAGCTGTGAGAGCCAAATCTATTTGCAGCCTTTTCTTTGGCCCTTTAGAGCATTTTAATTTCAAGATTTCTGTCGCAGAAAAACAAAATAGTCTGTGGTTTTGCTTTGGAATATGTACGGTCTCTACTTGCATGCAGTATTTTTCTTCAGTAATTAAAGATGTGCTTGTTCATCATATGTTGTCATTATATTCCTGTGAATCAGTTCGCAGTATTGGTTTGACTGGACTGGAAACATCCCATAAAACATCCCATTGAACAGGTATTATGGAAATTTGCTCTTACTGAATTGTATGCTGCTGCAGTTTAAGTGTAGACAATTATTATTTCATTATCAATCTTTGTATTGTGGTGATGATTGTGGAGTAGTTCTTCTAACTCTTCAGAGAAAAGGAGAAGTAATACAACAATAAGTAAGGTTATGATACTTCAAATCAGGAAGAAGGGCAAAGATGAGATCTGTTTTATATTCCTGCTGTTGTAATTCTTACAGAAAAAAGGGATCTGGCTTGATCTGTCCTATTTAACTTTTTCTGTTGATTTTTTTAAGAGTTTAAAAAATGTTTGGGGATAATTAGTATATTTTCTCATTTTAGGGATCATAAATCATAACTGTTCTGTTTGTGACAGTTTGTTAATTTTGCAAGCCTAAATAAGAAACAGTTGGTGTTTTGTTGGTATTAACATTTTCAGTTATATCACTGGATGCTGTTCTACAAACCAAAATGAAAGATGAACCAGATTGGTGGTTGTCTTTAGTTGGTAAATCTGTGTAGATACTTGCATTTAAACAGTTGCAGAATGTGAAAAGACTTTTAAGTTGTTACACCAGTGTTAGACTTCTTCCTTACCATAGAGCTCTGAATTTGTTTGCATCTTTACTTACCTTCTCCATGTACTTCTTGCTTTTCATGGGAAATACTCTTTTATATAACTTGTTTTCAATCTTCTACTACTCAAGAACTGCTCCAAGTAGACATGTTCTAGCTTATAATCAATAGAAAATCTATCATAACAATTTTGCATAAAAGCAGACTTGACTGCATTTTTCTTTAAGTTCTCTGCTGCAGAATAGATTTCTTTTCAGAAACAGAACTGTGTAAAATAGTTGTTCGATGTTCCTCAGTAGTCTTTGGTAATTGCCTTTGCGCAAGGGTGAGAAGTCTGTTTTGTGAGTGTGCATTATGGAAGGATGCTTTTGAAAGGAATTATGGGAGACTGCACTGAATTTTATTTTTGTAATCTAATGATGATGGCTTGGCTGACATGGCTTCTCTGGCACTTTCTGAACTTCTTTGAAGACGTAGCAGTAGATGAGGGACTCTAATAGTTGTTTCTCAAGTCTGCTCTTCATGCAAAAAAGTAAAGAACCCTGTGCTACAATTAATTCAAACTCTTAAGGTTGTGTAGGGACATTTTTCTTCTTACAAGTGTTGGAATCCACTGCTTATATTCAAAACAGATTTAAAATGAGGCTGTTCTTTATTAGGCGACTGAAGTATTCCTCCTGGTTAAAAAAAAAAAAAATCTGTACTTCAGATACTGTAGTTTTTTAAGAATAAAAAATAAAGTGTTGGAATTTTGCGGGAGAAAAAGGAGAGGATTGAATTTTGGAGACTGTTTTAAGAAAGTGAATGAAAGGAGAAGAGTAAAATTTGAAACATGATTTATATATTGCTTTCTTGGGTTAAATTTGGTAGCTTAAACTGCTGTGAATTGCATGTTCAGATACTTAGAGAATGCTTAACTCTAAATAGTGAAAGTTTATTGAATGTGGTGTTTTTCATTTTTTCTTTTGGTCTTGTCCCTGCCAAAATGTATTATGGTTGGTTGGTTAATAGAATCTAGCCTTTGGAGTTGCTAAGTATGTCCCTGCTGGTCCCTGCTGTCCCAGCTTGACAAAGGCTGTAGTTTAAGCCACATCTGTATTGTAATTGTTTATTACAGATGTTTTCTATGGCATGGCTATGCAGTATTTCTGTTGTGATTTTTTGTGTGCTTGTTACACTGTGGGTGAAATATTCTTTAAATCACTTTTTTTCCTAGTGTTCTCAGAATTATTAAAGAAATATCCAATTAAGTAGCTGACGACTTGTGAAAATAAAACATGCTTTAGAATAATAAAGTATTTGGGGTGCTTAATGCCACTATTATTCTGAGATGCGTTAGGAGATAGTTCTGTTGCTTGCAGCCATAGGATTTTGGTTGACTGTGGTTGCATCCTTGTTAGACTTGTTTCCTCCCTCTTTTCTCTCAAGTCCTGAGGGGTAAAAAATGTTGCATGGTAAAATTACAAAAGGTTAATTCATAATTCCAGCTTGGAGGCAGAGGAAAGTTTTAGAACCCCATGGCTGTAAGCTAGTGTTTTAATGCTTTAGTACTGCGTATACATGTATACTTGTTTTAGTCAAAAAGAACAATTTGTGAAGCAAGAAAAAAGGACAATGAAAGAGATAAAGCTAACTTTCAGGCTTAAAAAATTGCTTGGGCTCCTATTCTAAAATTACGTACAGGTTATATTCATAGCTAGTAAACATGGTGTTCATTTTGAAAGCTACATATTTTTTTCACTAGCTAACTGATGCATTTTTGTGTAATTAAATAGCCCTTCTGATATAACAGAAAATTAATGTGTTGCTGGGCTGATGTTGAAGATTCTGTGTGGTGTTGGATGGAAGTTGCAGTGTTTCTCCTTTGCTTTCAAAACCCATCTGCACATGGGCCTGTGCAACCTGCCATAGCTGACTATGCCTTGAGCAGAGGGCTGGAATAGATTAATGCTAGGTGTCCCTTCCAGACTGAACAGTTCTGTGATTCTTCCTAATACCAAACTTTAGTGAGATAAGAATAAAATACTGAACATGTAGAGTGTTAATGATGACTGTATGTTACATGAACTTGCTCAAGGTCAATGAGTTACTGGTGTTAAATTTTTATGGATAACAGGGTTAAGCAGTTGTATAGTAGTTGTCTAATTTTTAATTAAGAAAATAAGCATAAGCTCATTATTGAATTTTCCTTTTAGATAAACGAATTGGTGGATGCCCGTGATGTCAGCATTGGAGCCTGGTTTGAAGCTCACATAGAAAATGTTACCCGAGCAACAAAGGGACATAAGAATGGTAAAGCTCAAGGAAAGAGTGGTAATACTTACAAAAGGACTAATGGAAGCTTAAGTCAAGATCATTCTAGAGAGAATGCAAATAATTTGGACAGTACACCATCCACATCTTATTCAGACTGTATGGACACTGATGAAGAAGCTATTTATCATATCAAGTACGATGAGTAAGTGCTCCTGATACTATTTTGAGGACATCACATATTGTTATTTGGTTTGTATAAACCAAGAATTTCTTGAAGAAGCTTGGAATCAAAGAAAGCAAGTTCAATATTGCAATCAAGAAAAAATTAAAACATTCAAACACTTCTCAGTGGCTATAGTGAATACATGGGAGTAATGGTATTTTTTTCCATGCATAAATACTTGTCAAGTATTAGTTCATTTGTCTTTAAAATTTTAAATCCATCCTTATATGAGAAGAAGAAACTATATATATATAAATGAATTTTCACTCTGGGTTTTTCCAAGTAAAGTACTGTTTTATTTATCTGTTCCCTCTGTATATTCAGTTCCTCTCCTTGGAACTGGAGAAGTCTCATGAGAGCAAATTTTGGTACACAATTAGGATGAATTTTTTTCTAACTAGAACAGTTATACACAAAATTGCAGGTCTGCATTGCTGACAAAGGTTTGTTTTAGAAAACTTGTAACTCAGGGCATGAAATTGATTCTGAATTGGAATGAGGGCACTAAGGGATGGTTGTGTTTTTTTTGTTGTTGTTTTTTTTTTCATTAAAAAAATGTTGAAGCCTTCAACATGTGGGCAGGAATAGCCCTTCATACTGCACACTAAATAGGAAATTTCTTCTGAACAAGTTCTGCATAATTTCATTCACTTGAAATTCTTTTTTAAATTGTTTTAAATAGCATTTGAAGAAGCATTACACTAAGCATCTAAATAGATTCTAGGGAATTTTTAAATTTTTGCTATTGAGAATAGTAGAGCTACTGAGAATAGTAGAAATACTGCAGTTTGTGCAATCCGAGTTTAAGGTAGAGGAAGTCAAGGTGTATTCAGTATTAATTAAATACAGATTTCCAAAATACATTTTCAGAGCAGCAGTTTCAAGTTTAGTTAAAGTATAACTAAATGTAGTTTTGCTAGGAAAAATAAAAATACAGACTTGAATAGAGAACATTTTGCTGCTGCTGTTATAACTCAGTGTGCTTTTTAAACTTGATTTCACATACAAAATTGCATCTGCAACTGTGTAAGTTAAAATGTTAGATAATCACAAAGATGACAGCCTTAAAAATTGAATTCTTCAAAATATTCAATCTTTTAAATATTTATATACTTCATCAGGTATTAAATATTACAAGAAGTACATGGAAATAACTTGCTCAACCAATACGATCAAAATCAGAACACTTTGTAGTATAATTATGTGTGCATTGTGGTTAAAGATTGGGTTAAAGATTACCTAATTTTCCAACACTGCAGATGTATACAAGTGAGCCATGAGCAAAAGCTTCATTAGAAACACTTTAAACTGTTGCAGTGAAATTATGTTCCTCTTCTGTAGATGGCCTGTTTTTTTTCCCCCTATTGCTAAAACAGAAAATGTTGCACAACACACATGATTTTATTTGGCATATCCATACTAAAGAAAAACAAAAGTTGCCTTTATTTGTGTGTGCTTCAGGATCTAGTTGCTCACTTCGAGCAGGTGGTGACAGTAATCTTTTTGGTCTTACTATAAGATGATGCATAGCAATTTTATGTTCATTGCCAGCAAAATTAGATAAGGCATAGGAGCATAATGTTGCAAGATAGTGATTAAAGGCACAAGTATGTACTTCAGTCTAAGGTACTGAATGTTTGAAGATACTGGCTGTTGGAACATGCAGAAAAAAGAACTATGGGAAGACTTTCTGGAAAGCAAAACCTGAGCTTTTATCAGTTATTTGGTTTAACATGGATATTACTGACCTTTGGTTAAAAATATTAAAAGGTCCCACTTAGTGGTAATTATCATGAATATTCAAATGGTAGTTATTTGGACACTCACAGCACTTTATTTGCATCCATTAGTGTTTACCTCTGTCTGTACGCAGGTATCCTGCTGTCAGTATGCTCCTTATGGATAAGAAGGAAGGGCATGGTGTGCTTTAGCACACAGTTCCTCTGTGCTCCAGAATTTCTCTCATCTAATTTAACTTGTATTCTTTGAGGCTCATATTTTATTACTTGTTCATTCTTCTGCAGAGCTACCTCTTCCTAGATGTTTTGGTTTTTAGGTTCAGTCATTTTGCTGCTTGAATGACTTGGCATTTTCTGATCTTCTTCAAAACGCGCCACTGCAAATAAAGATATTTTCCCTTTTATCTTCTGAAGAAAATTACTCTCTTAGGTGGCATAATTTCAACTCTGCCTTGCTCACAATAGTTATACACCTGCAAGAGGTGAAAGCATTTGCATTCATCTGAAACAGGAAAAAAGGCTGTGAAGTGGAAAGCATAAACCTTGGGTCTGTAAAGTCATAAAAATTACTTGAATACATTGGAGGACTTTGTGTCCCAGGTGGACGCGTGTTGACAGCTTCTTAATTTTCTCTGACACTGATGTTTGAGTCTCATTCTCTCTGCTTGTTTTATCCTTCCAGTTTGGAAGAAAATCTCACCAAAAAGGAGGCTGCAGCTGTGGGACAGATCAGCTGTAGTACACTAAACTGGTCTACTGCAGTTCCTTGATTCTGAAGTGAGACCTTATGGTGATGAACAGCAAATATACTTTACTATGCCATGTGTTGTGGCAGACTTAATCTGACAAGAAAAAAACCTCAAACATCATCCTTTTTCTTCTTGTTTGTTTGGAACCTGTAATGCTTATAGCAATGCTTCTGTAAGAAAGATGCTGGAAGTGTGTGCAACCCCATCAGGACCAGACTTTCTGTTACTATATGCACAGTTCTTGCAGCAAAGTCCTCTATTGCAGACCTGGCTCACCTTGCCCTCTCTGAAACACACAGATCCCACATGTCTTAACATAGATGGAAGCCTGAAACTGTTTTTTCCTGTCTTCCCTTGGCTGTGTCATTAGTATTCACACTGTATTCAGAGGTTTAGATCTGACTTAATGCATTGTTTGATACATCTATCTAAGAACTTTGCAGCTGAGAACTTTATTCCAAAGTGAAGCTTCACCTCAATCATTCTCTCTTAAACTGTGCCTGTCAGGAAAGTTCATGCTTAGTCTAAATCACTGTAGTAATTTATATTGAAGCACACTTTCAAGTTCTTAAGAGTGGTAAGAAAAATCTGAAAACAAAACAACACTTTTTTTACAGCCTAAATATGCCTGGAAATTGTGATGTTTACTCTCCCTACCCCTTTCAGTAAGGGTTAATGCTTCCTTAGCCATCAGCTCTACTAAGTCTACTTAGGCTGTGCATCAGGAAGTCTGCATCTCTATTGGCTGCCAGTATGTTCCACACTTGATCCCTGAACTAGTTAGATTTTTAGATCTTAACAGATTTGAGGGTAATTCTGGTTTTGGTCTTCTAGCCAGAAATACTTGGCAGTCCTGTCAAGTGAAGAATCCAACCAACCGTTAATTCTTTTTCAGTAAGGTAACTTCTAGGTCACTCCTGAGAACAGCTTTTCTTAAAGGCTGGAAGCAGGACTTGGGACTTTCTTAAGTGAGAAAGTTAGTCTTAGCTGGTACTGCTAGATTTATGTATCACAAGTCCTATGTAGGACTTTTCCAGTTTCAGGTTTGCTAACACCTACTTCTTATCTTCTGGCTTAAACAATTTCCCAAGACTATACTTCCTTTTGAGGGACAGGTTTTCATTTGTTCTTTTCTTCTTTCCATTTCCTTCTTAATAAGAGCAAATGTGAAGGGGAAAGCAGTAGAAAACTTGTCTAGGAAAATGAATAGAGACTACAAATGAAGAGAAAATACCTGTTCTGGTTAAGGGCTTAGGGTAACTTTGAAAAGGACAACTACCTTATGGCAAAACACGTTTCCCCGCTGTGAGTGCTACTGATGTATAACATATTCCTTCTTTATTGTGAAAGATTTAAAAGATATGCGGTGCTTGGTTAAGAGCACTGTTTTCATCAGTGAGGTAAAGACCATTTGTCAACACTGAACTTGAGTCTGCCTTCCTTTGTTACCAACTTTCTTGGCATGCAGGTGTGGCAATAATGCTTTGAAGTGATGGTTCATTTTCTGCAGTCAGTTTCTGAATGCAGCATTCTACGTGGAGGCAGTTGTCTACAGGTGTTCCTATTTCTACCAATGTTCTCTTCTTCCCCTTCTGCTCTTTTATTAATTGTTATTTCTGTTTTACTTTTGTGTGTCACTATCACAAACAGCCATTAAAGACTTCTAAGGTCAAGGTGTGCTGTCAGTTTTTATATGCTATCACCCATTTCTTTATTCTGCCCCAAGCAACTATCTTATAATACAGATGAAGATGTGAACCTGTTCTGAACAGAAGAAACCTGAAAGGACTCGAGAGGAACCCAGCATAAGGTTGGATCCTGAAGATAACTGAACTGTAGCTAGTCTCCACCATAGCTTGTTTGCCTGCTTCAGAAACACTGTATGAGGAGCAGGACACTCAGTTGCTTAGTGTGGCACAATAAAGACATCTTACATTGCTGTCATATGAAAACCTTCTTGTTAACCTTGCTCCATATTTATTGCTTGTGCAGCACTGACTATCCTACTTACTGTCAGGGAGACAGTTCTCACTCTGCAAGTGTTAGCATCTTGATGGTTACCTCTTTCATGAAGTAGTGGAAAGAATTGTTGATTGACAAAGAGAAGCTCTTTTCCTTCCTTCTCGTGTCTTCCCTGTGTAAGTTATTTGTAATGAAGGGCTTCCATTTAATGTGGTGCTCAATGCTATTCGCAGGAAGGCTAGAGATGTTCGCAGCCTGACAAATGCCAGTATGTATACCTGTACACAAATGATTAAGTATGGATTAAGTGTAGGTAACTTCTCAGGGCAACCATGTTTGGATGATAACCTTCTCAGGTTTTATATCAGTTAGAGGTTTAAATTATACCTTGAACTAATAATCTGCATTAAGTGTCATTAAGTGTGTTGTTTGTGGTTAGTTATTTTAGGGTACTAGATAGTGTAGCAAAAGGAATGAATTGTTAGCATGTTAAATACTGTGGAATGATGGCCTCAAAGAACTCCTCCGAGTTCTTAACTGGAGGTAGTCTGAGGCTTCTTTTTGCTTCCCAGCCCAAGAAATTGCAGTCCAGTCTGTGTCTGATCTGTTTGGCATGTGTTTGGATGCTTTTATGATCCAGTGGAATTTCCATGGATGTCTTGCCTTTGGTGCTGTAAAGAACCTGTCTGAAAAGCATTGTGAGGCAGGATGCACTAGCAGAGTTGCACGCCCAGTTTGGTGAAGGCAACTTAGGTAGACAGATGGCAGTTACTATTTCTGAGGATTCTTAAAGCTTTTATCAAATTCCTGGATCAATGCAGACAGAATTTATAGTACCTCCAGCTGTAGATTCATGAAAAGTAGATTCCTTAAAGGTTTTGTTTTGTTAAATAGACTTCAGTGAGCAATTTTTCTGTTGGTAACAGGAAGATTTTAACATGATGAACTGAAGTGGATAAGTAAATCAGGGTTCTTCTTATCCAACAGTGTCCCTCTCCAAAGAGAAGTTCTTCTGTTCGTAGCTTTGTTTATATGATGGATTTTTGAGGGTAAACTTGCTCATGTTAGCCAGTCCTTGCTGTCACTTCAGTACTTTAGTCACTTTAGCATCTTTTCACAGTTTTCTCACTGCACTTTACTACACTTAATGTTTCTTCTGGGTCTAGAGAGAATGCTGCAGTCTCTGAGGGAGCCTTATCATTAACGTAGTAGGAAGATGATAGCTGGTGTTAACCTTCAGAGCCTCTCTACAGCAAGAATGACAGCTTGCATTTGGGTTTCCACTTTTTTTTTTTAATCTGAGCTTTCTTTGTATCATTAGCTAAAAGATAACAGCAACCTCAGGAATGGTCCCAATGGATGCTGGCAGTTTGAAAACCTGTTGCAAGACTAATAAGGCAGAGTTAAAGTTGCAATATACTTTTAATTTTTGATATAATTTGAAGAATGCCTCCATTCTCGACATCTGTGCAACATGATGTTGTGAGCAGTGGCTATTATGTATGTGTACGAACTAGGCTGTCCATGGATGTGATCCGACAGTAACAAAACTCAGAAATCCACTCTATATAAACTGAATGTGATTTGCTGGCTCTGCACGTAGGCAGTGGTGCAGGTAGTGCTACTGAAGAGCAGCTGGCTTCTTTGAGGTAAGTTTTCCAAGTGCAGGTCCATTCATCTCTTCGAGAGCCTGTATGCTGTTGGGGGTTTTGAAGCTGAGTAGAGCAAACAGCTGTTTTGAGCATCCAAAATGGTAAACAGTAGTGATTTTTATCGCAGGTAGCCTGACAAAGCAGCCATCGTCATGAATGCAGCTTTGCTAGGGTGACACCCTTACTTGTGCTCTGGGTGTGCTGACACCTGCAGTTTCCTGTAGTGAGCTCTGCTTTGTGGTTTGCTCTAGTGGTGTGTTCACGCATGCCTTTGGAAACAAATATAAAGGCAAAGGAGAGGACTGCGAAGAGGAAAATGTATGCAAATCTGTGCTTGTTGCAGGCGTGCTTGGTAGCTATTTTGTTTACAAAGTGAGAAATATATTTCTAAGAAACAAAATTACTAGTCAATACCCCATTTTATTCTTCAGCATGAAGAATTAGGAACAGCATATTCCTCAGTTTCTAGGAAGACCTCCGTTCTTATGGGTTCTTTCATTAAGTTGTTGATGTATTTGTATCTAAATAGCTTGTGTTAATGTGCCATCTACTTTTATTAAATAGTATTCCTAATTAGGTCCTGTAGTCTTGAAAAATAAATTCAATTGCTTTGTAGAACCACTTGAAAAAATATTCATTACACACTAAGGAGATTACAGCCTGCTTTGAAGGCAAAGGCATATATGGCACAAAGGAATGTGTTACTACATACCTGTAAGTAAGCTTTAGTCAGTACTTGTCCCTCGTTAGGCTGTTTGTCTTCCATAAGCTTTGTAAAATGTCATAAAAGTGAACTATGGAAAATACCAGTAATTTTAGACACCCAGATCATAAGTTGCGTCCAGGAAAAGGTTAGTGTAGGTGGCAGCATGTAAAAAAAAAGGGACTGATCTCAGTGATCTGGGACACCTGTTGGACTCTGGTGTTCTTAAATGTAAATTGAGCTAATACAATTGTATCAGTCTGTCAGTAGTAGCTTCCATTTTGAGGTGGAAGGTTTGTAGTAAGTACTACTAAAATGCCTTGACCTGCCAAGTCAATACTCAGGTGTTTTAACTCTTGCTTCTGCCTGAGAAGTGTTGTAAGATTGTTTTTACCTACTATAAGCTTATTTGCTTCTGAAGTGTTTGAGTCATGCTAGGAGCATGGGTATGCCATGATGGCTGAAATGGATGTAAAAATACAAACTTGGGTAACAAACTTCTAATTTGGAAGTTTGGGAAATGGTCTAAGATGAAAAAAACAGTTAAGAAGGAAAAAAGATGGGGTAGTCCTACTGGAAATATCTTTAACTGTTTGTTTATTCCCTACATCTCAACCTGCCTGGGTAAAATAACAGGAATTAATGTTTTCTGTGTTGCAAGATCTTTGAAAAGTTAAGTGCAAGGGGAGAATGTCTTTCAAGTACAAGGGAAATTAAGTTTTAATTATTTTTATTTTAAGCCTTTTTATTTTGTGTCTGTGTTACTAGTTTAGAAGTAATCAGGGTTGCAGACACTGAGTTGTCATGGAAAATGCTGTAAGAAGGAAGTTCCCAACAAAGGCCAAAGGTGTTACTGATGATCCTTTTTATAAAGGGAGAAGATGAGATAAAGGTATAAGCCATTTTATTTGAAAGATTGTGATAAGCTAGCACACTGAAAGCTCTGGTTTGCTGCAGTCATTACCCGTATCAAAAATGTCTTGCCTTTATCAGGCAAGTTTCATTTATCTATTATAGTCCAGACTACCTGTAACCTGTTCAGAATAATGTCAAAAGCATATGCATAGATAAATTAAGAAAAACAACATTTGTGTTTTATTATCATAAAGGTCAGGAATTTTAGGAATTCTGTATGCTGTGTAAGTAACATACAAGACAGGTTGAGACTCTTGTAAACTATGGCTGCTTAAACTTGAATTCTCAAGATTATGATTTCGGATTTTATGGAGAGCACAGAATATTTTGAGAAAATAAGATAAATACAAGAAGTGATGTGCTTTTTTAAGTACTGCCTTCTCTAGGAAATCCACAACCCTTTCTCCTTGGAAGTGCCTCCTTAGCTGACGAGATCATCAAGAGAACAAGTTTCCATTTTTTCACTTGCCTAACATATATTCATATTTTTTTAATGTGATAATGTGCAAATAAAGGTAGTGGGCAGGGATTTAATATAAAGGGTTTCTACAGTACAACTTGTTGATAAATTGATTTTTGGAGACAAAGACGTCAATCAAGGATTACAGGCCAGTGCTATTAGAGATGATCACTGCTTCTTCCTCTTTACCTTATTTTCCAGCTACGTACACCTACCTGATAGTTCAGTTGTCTTGAATTTGGTAACTGTATGGCTGTAGAGTGTTCTTGCTTCCTGATACATCAAAAAAAAAAAAAAAAACACTAAGTGAACAGTTCTGTTGATCTAAATGATCCATTTGCATAAATTCTGGTGGCTGCTTAGTAAGGGTGGAACAAGGGAGGGAAGCACTGCTTTGAGAGGTAGCTGCTCTGAGCAGGTTTAATGCACGTGCTGCAAACAGAAATCTGTTTCCTTTTCTGTGAAGGAATGACAGAATGCCTCCATACCTCCCCTTGCACACAGTGTATTTCTCAGATGCCCTTTGTTCTGTTCTATTCATACTTGGAATAGAATACTTAATATTGTGTTGAAACTAAGTTCTTGGTAGACTGAAAATACTTGTATATATTCAGATGCAGAGCTAATGTTTCTCATTAGTTGAGTGTTCTAGGAATAAACAGATACTGACCAACAAATGCTGGGATTTTTACTACATTGATAGTTCTTTGCTATGGAAACTGTCTACGAAGTTAGGAAATTGTAGGTAAATCTTGCTATGCAACTATTAATGTTTACAGTTAAAATTATTACAGGGGAAACCTAAATTACAGGGAAACAGAATTACAGGGAAATGTGGCTTGACAGTGAACATAAGACTTCTTATGGGCAGTACTCATTGAACTGTTACGATAATACTTCCTGTTAACAATGTCTGCTTTTTTTAAATGTTAGGTCCTAAGTGTAATGAGAAATACGTAAAAACAAGAAAATGTCTCTAATTATTTAAAGGTTGAATTGTGTCAAATCATTTCAACTGTACCAGACTTACACTAGTCTAATTAGAACACTGCTGTGAAACTGCTTTTTCTTCTATTGAGGGTTATCACAGGCTTTTATAAGTAATGCAATAAATAAGAAAACACCTTTGCTTAACATTCATATCTAGCAGTAGTTCTTTATTACAGTTGGCTGGAAAGGGTCTTTCGCCTCATTCTTGAGGCTTGTTAAAAGACTGTATTTGTTCATTATCTTTTGGTTTATCTCCATAAACCTATGTATTCCCATTGGTGATATAGTCACATACTACTCTTGAGGTTAAGTTTTAATATTGTGTGATTTATACAAATAATTTGTTAAACTTCTGGAAAACGAGTGTGGAGTGAGTGGCATTTTCTATTGTGAGTGTTTTTTCCCATACTTAAGTAAATTGTGACATTAAATAAATTTTGAAGTCACAAGGTTACTGTGAAAGTATTTTATTTTTACTCAGTGTAATGAGGAGTAGTGTAACTGCTTAACATATTTAGTATGACTGCAAATGTGTGATTTTTGAGCCTAACTCAAAGGCTTGTGACAAATGCTGATTCAGCTCTTCTGTTTGGGGTATTAGTTATGGACAAACATGAATAGTTAGCAAACATGGATGTTTAAATATCCATTAACATTTATCAAAATTAATTAGCATTTCAGTGTGTGAAAGCACAGCACCAAAACAGTTTGTGTATGGAACCTGATGCAAAAGAAATGTTAATTTTGACAAGGAAAATCTAGACGGTTTATTAACTGTTTTTTCTTCAAAAGGAAAGTTGGTGAGCTAAGTTCCTGACCAGCCAACAAGAAAAGTTCACTTACTGAAGACTGCCTTTCTCTTCTTTCTTTGGAGAGCAATAGGTTTCTACCTATAAGAGGAGACTTCAGGAGGTGTCTTAAGCTTAGCAGTCTTTGGGTTCTTTCACCAGATACTTCCAAGAGCAGAGCTGGAGCCACTGTTAACAATGAAAATCTTTGAGGCTCCTCAGGCGTATAGTAGGAAGGTTTCTACTCTGAGTTGTTTAGGGGTAAAAATATGACACAAAGTTGAATTTGGCACAAAATAATCCCTGATGATTAAAAGTTATTTGTCCAAAAGTCTTCCCCAGAAGAAGAGAACTCAAAAAAAAAAAAAAAATTAACAACATTTTTTTCAGAGAATAGATTTTTTTTTTTCAAATCAAAATTCCTGCTCCAAAAAACTTGCAAAATTGTTGCAAGTTACCCTTGTTTTGATTATTTTTTGTGTAGTGAGTTTGAAATTTTTAATGTATACTGATTTTTAAACACTGGATCTCTTACATAATGTCTCGCCTGATTATTTTTGTGTGTATATAAACATGGTGTAACTTCTTTCTTTAGTCTCCGGATGCTTAAGGCACACTTTCATTTCTCAGTTCAAGTAAACTGATTAATTGTTCACTGTGTTATATTTACTGCCTTCTTCAAACTTTAGGAAGGGTTTATTGTAAATTGATTGGAACTAACCAGTGTCTTAGTCTTAAGATTTCAGTAGCCTGTTGTACTATGATGCTCTCCCATTATTCAGGCCCTTCAATAGAACAGATGTGACCTCATTATAGCTGCTTTTTGGCATTGCTTTATTATTATTGCAGTAACTGTAATATTATGAACACTATTACTGTAGAATAGTTCTTTTAAGGGAGAACTGCAGGACAAATACAAGTACTAGTGTTGGCTGTGCAGTTCATGCTTCTGAATTGGAAACCAAGCTGTTAAAAAAAAGTTAGACTGTTCTCACATGATAGTAGTGGCTCTCATAAGCACCTGTCTCTGTATATTCCTATCATGCAGGTTTTGATGACTGGGATTTGGAAGTGTTGGGAAGTAAACATTTTCTGGATTTATTCTGGATTTAACTTGATTATGGATAAATTAGGTTCTAATTATGGATTAATTAATGCAAGTAATAATTAGACATATCTGTCCTTACTTGGCCGTTGGTTTATCTCAAGCCAATGTTAAACTGTTGTGGTTTGTGTTTCTTTAAACAAAAGAAGCTGATAAGTCTTTCAACAAATTTAAGCCACACTTAAGGTATCTGCACAGTAGAGGGCAAAGAAAGGCCCAGAGATGGAACACCAGGTCTCTTATGGCCCTCCCATCCTGCATGTCCACAGCCTTCTCTCTAGCCCACTTCTGTTTTAGCAGACTGTTAGATTTAGCACAAAAATGAACATGTGTATAATGAATCCAATTGCATCAGCGGGGTTTCATTCAGTTGTTGTTGAGGTGAGGACAGCCTTCAGACTGTAGTTTGCCAGAGCCTCATGCTGCTAAGTACATTTAGTTTATGTAGTTAGAACATGCAATTTTCCCAAGACTTTGAAATGGTCTTGTTCGTTACGGATAGGCATGCTGGAAAGTAACAAGAGCCATACTTACATTAGCAAGGGTAGAATTTTGCCATTATGATTTAACAGTGCTCTTTTATAAAGGCATATAAAACTATGAAGCATGAGTACTCTTGCTAAAATAATCATCATTACATGATGGAAATGTAAGATATATTGTTCTCAGTAATCTTTGTTAAAAAGAAAGGAATGAATACTGTGCATAGCCCTTGTCTGTAAGCACTCAACTTGCTTTCCTTTTCTCTGGGACTTGTGCTGTGATCTCATCTAAGGCAAGTTTAATAATGGATGATTCTTTGCTTACAAGAAGTATTAGAAGGGAACTTTACTGTTTTAGTTTAGTATCTGAGCTTTAATCTTTCTGTAGCAAGCTAGATATTTTCTGCTAGCAATGTTTTCATGTCTGTATTGTGCTGTATTTCCAACACATCTGAAAACTCTGCAAGCGCTACTATAGCTGAAGAATTACCTTATACAGAGGACCGAAGAAGGCTGTGTTGTTAAACCAAAATGTTAATATCTCAAGTCTTTCCTTTTTGCTTTGTCTTTCTTGTTTGTTTTTAAGATAGCAATATTTGACAGGTATCTTAATTCTGCTAAATGAATCTTAACTTGGAAGGAATTGGAGTTCTTCAGATAATACTCCATTACTGTTTGATTTTGTGTATGTGCTACAATTGCCACCTTCTTCCTGTGCTGCTATATGCCATATTTTATAAACCATAATAATTTTGGGGTAATAATGCTTAAGAGGGTGTTCTAAAAAACAAAAACAAAAACAAAAAAAAAAAACAAGCCTGTCTTCAGTGAAAAAACAATTTAACATTTCTTATATTTTAGTGAAGCATTTTCCTTTACCTTTATTTCTTACACTGTTGCATTCCTTACTGTATCTTTCAAAATAAGTTGTCAAAAGGACTGATCCAGCATTTACCTTTCTAGGTTTTTCTTTTTATAATTAAAAGGAAGAAATGTTTTCTACTTGAGAGATCGTCTGTCTGAGAGAAAGCATGAGTTCTGTTTCTCCCTTACTAGATTTTGTAGTTAGCCATTCTTTAAACCTGTGGTTCATTGAACATGAATTTGATATGAAAGATTAGCCCTAAATATAATGAATATAGTGGAAACGTAACAAATGCTTGGATGCAGAGTTAAATCAGGAATGTGCCATGCTGAAAAACTCTGTTTTAATTGTTACTGCTTTTTTGTTGTTGTTTTAAGTAAGAAGTCAACTTCATTGAGAGCAAATTTGGGCCATGTCTGTGCTAAGATTTGAAATTGATTGCATTCCAAATGTAGAAAAAAATCCAACAACCAGTTCTTACTTTTTTTTATTTTGTAACACAACTTGTGGATGCTGCTGTTTCCATCTGAGATCAGACAAACAGCTGGGCTCTGTTTAGATTAAAATAAAATTTTCAAAAGGATAGTAGGTCTGATTTTTTTTATGCTATGCGTTTTATAAGTCAAAGACATCTTAAAAATTATACTTTTGATAAGCGTTGTCTGTGACTTACGACTTACTGTTACAAGAGTAATAATCATTACTGTTGTTGACTTTGCTTTTCAAGGTACCCAGAGAATGGCATAGTAGAAATGGACACCAGTAATCTTCGACCCCGAGCAAGAACCATTCTGAAATGGAGTGAACTAAAAGTGGGTGATGTGGTGATGGTTAACTACAATGTTGAAACTCCAGAAGAAAGAGGATTTTGGTTTGATGCAGAAATTACCTCTTTGAGAGAAATCTCAAGGACTAACAAAGAGGTTCATGCTAAAATTCTGCTGGGGTAAGAATTGTTTGACCAACTCAAAATCTTTACATTTCATATAAAGTATCTTTCTGTCTACTAGTCATCACCAGATTAAAATTAATGTGATACTTCAATCCCACAGCTGTCTGAATCATGGAATTCCAGTGTATGGTTTTTAAAATGTGCAAACTTAGCTATGAGTTGTAATTTTTACACTTCATAAGATTGCTGAAGATAAGTACAGGATTTCATGTACTATGAAATTCCACCTGATGAGAATGTTTGTATTTATATTTTTTAGCTATTTATACATCTATTTATATGTTTTGATTCCACTCAAAGCTTGAAGCTTCTGTTTTCAGTAACCTTAATTTGGGATATTCTAGGTCTCACTGAATGTTAGTTATCTCTGACAATCTGAGTAAGTCTGAACTGGCTAATTGAATCTTTAAAGAATAAAATTTTGGTAGCTTATGACAAGTAAAATGTGGATCTGTGGGTGCGGGAATTATTTGTATTTTCATGTAGCTGAATTTAACATATCTTTCCTTTGTTTGGTTTTCCTGTTTGATTTTAAAAACTCATGTATGACTCTTAGGTACAGTGTTTTCTGCAGAAACTTTTATGATATGACTTCCAGTAAGCTGTATGATTGCTTTCTTAGAGATTAAAAGATGGTCAATCCTTATGAACAGTCTCCTTGAAGAATTCACTGTAACATTCCTCCTTCCATTAGCTTTCCTCATTCCTTTAACATTATCCTTTTTCTGGCACCAAAGAACTGAAGTCAATTGGATCCAGTCTGCCACCTCCATCCGTGCAGAAGATGCGAGCATATTCTAAGGAAGGCTTACATGTGAAAACTGATTTTAAAATGAAACTAGAACCAAAGTGAAATTTCCTTTTGCTTATTAAATGATTGGTTTACTCTTGGCATGCCCCAGATTTACTCAGTGAGTAGTGTCATTAGTCTGGGAGTATATTCCTTAAAATGAATTAGACTACTTAGAGTATTCCTATAATACGGAAGAAACCTATCTGTAGGAAGATACGATGCAGGATGTGGTTAACTGGAAGACATGTAGACTTAGGATAAGGTGCAATTGAGTATTTTGCTTAAAGGTAGTCATATATAGTACTGGGGAAATAAGAAAGGCATGGTATATAATACGAGTAGGTGAAAATTGTTTTGTGGATGGTTTGTAGTTCTAAAGTATCAGGAGTTGTTTTATGGACAGTCTCAGTATATTACCATCTCCCTGTGCTAATTAGAACAGGAATATAGAGTCATAGAATATCCTGAGTCCAAAGGGACCCATAAGGATCATAGAGTCCAACTCCTGGTACCACACAGGTCTACCCAAAAATTCAGACCATGTGACTAAGAGCGCAGTCCAAAGGCTTCTTAAATTCTGACAGGCTTGGTGCCATGAGTATGTCCCTGGGGAGGACCTTTTGACACGTTTTGAGACAAAGTGGGGGAAAAAATGTAAAGCAAGAAGAAATGGAGTAGATACTGAATTATTAATCATTAACTTAGCAAGGGAGAAGAGATTTAAGAGGCCAGAACAGAGAGATGAATGTTTTCATTGCAATACATTTAATAGTTGTATGACATTTGGTGAATCACAGAGATGGACTTCATGGCCTTCTATAATCACAACTATTCAGTTACCAGTTTACATTAAGTTCAAATGTCTATTGATACTTATTTAAAACAGTTGTCTGTAGGTGTGGATTCTTTCAGAATTTTTCCAGTTTAGTAAAATAGAATTTGTTGGCAAAACAAAGTACCCGTTTTGAGTGATGGCTAAATCAAGTGATGGCTAAAAATTTGGCTTGTGGTGGTTGGATCTCTACAGGATAGTTTTTTTTGTTTGTTTGAATATGCTGATAGTTATGCTTCAAATTTGAAGATGGAAACAGAGCAAGTACTGTGGGTGTTCCCTGTAGAACTGACCTCTCACTGTCCTCTGGATAGAGTCTGGGGGGGGAAAGGCACAGTTGATAAATACTGTAGGTGGTAAATTTAAGTCCATTTTCCAAATGGAACCCTATTTCAGTGAATTTTCTTCCCAGATAACTTAGGCTTCATTTACAAGTTAATAGTTTGTATATGCAGCCAATCAACTAGTTTGCAGAAGGTAAGGTTATCTGAGCCCTATCATTTCTGTAACATATCATGGAGTAATACTTGGTAAATTCTGTTATGTGTTACCTAAACCATTCCTATCAGTTAACGGTAAGTCCTCTCATTTAAAAGTAAAAGTACAAGACAAATCTGCTAGGATTGATAAACTTGAGAGGAACATGCTTACTTTACTTTCTTGTTATGTTGGTTTGCAAAATAAAAAGTCAGTCTTACTGTTTTTAATGTTCTTATCCAATGTTGTAATTAGTTGTTCATTAAAATAATGCTAATATAATGAAGATGTACTCTATCATAAATGTTTTATGGGTATGTATTAGTGAGTAACTGATTATATGTTAGTGATGAATTATTTGCGCACTACTTAAGAACAACTTTAAGGCAGTAGTGGCAGGCAGAGTTCTTAGAGATGATTCAGATACAGTCTCCTCCCTTTCTGGTGCTTTGTTAAAAAGGCTCTGTTTGAAACAACCAATTTTGTAGAAAAAAGTCTTAACATTTGACTTACTGATTTTTTTGATGGCTTCTGAAAAACATCTTATGCAGCTGTTGGCACCGGGACAGGAAGTATCAAGACTATCTTTGTGGTCTTTGTGGTAATGCTTTGGGGAACATAGATCACTTATGGTAGAACATACCATGAATATTTGTTTTTACTGTATCTGTTGACGTGCGTATTAGTTGTGTTACTTTTACTCATGTCTTAATCACAACCTAAAGGAAGTGTCCTGTACAGTCTGTCATTAGTTCATGTTTTGAGAAACAAGTTATGGATTAGAGAACATTACCAAAGAGAAGTGAGCCTGTAAAATGAGAAAAACATAATTGTACAGAAGACTTAACCACATTTCTATCTGTCTTGTACCTGCGTTGGAACTGAAATTTAATTTGTAACTGAAATATAATTTGTAAGATGCCTGAGACCTATCCAATTCGGACCTAATGTCTTAAATAAAAATACTTAGGAAACTGGTGCTTTGCATACCACAAATGGGCTTAGGACCTTGTGTATTCCATGACTGTGCGTTCATATGTACAGGTCAGAATGGTCTGTGTAAGTGGCACCTCCAAATAGATTTTAATTGGATTTGCAGGGTGTACCCTGCTCAGGCAGGGTAATCTCCAGAGGTCCCTTCCAACCTCAGCCGTTCTATAGTTTTGTGAAAATGAGCTCTTACTTCTCTGAATTTGGCCCTTTAAATTTGGAATTTAGTAAGAACCTCTCTCAATACCAAGAGATGTCTTTTTGTTTAAATCATCAGAATGATACAAGAATATCAGGAAAAAAAAAAGGTTCATTCTGCAGGTTTTATACCTCTTACCAAGTGATTATTTAATGAATTTGAGGTCTTTACCTGAGTAACCATAATGGAAGGTAATAGGAAAGGTTCTAACATGTCAGTGTTATATACTGATTATCTTTTAGTTCTGTGGGGTTTTCTGCAAGGCCGCCTGCTCCTTAAAAATAATTGTTTTGTTTTTGAGGTAGACCTCCTTTTTGAATATTTGGTTTTCTATTTAATCTTTAATATTCAAAGTTTATTTTCCCCATTTAGAACACCACCTCTGTTTTGTTAGAGGATACATCCATTTATCACTTCTTTGCTTAGACTCCTTTTACTCATGTCTAGCATGTTTTTGTTCTTGGAATCTAGTATGATGTCTGTAGAAAGTTTTTTATGCTATCTCTACAGATTTTACTCTTTCAGCTGTTTTTTTCTAATTTTTGAACACTTTTTTCATTTATATTTAATTCCTGGTTTTGGAGTCATTTTTCTAGTCTTTGCAGAGATACAGAACTTAAACACATTACAGAGCAGTGAAACAAGCCTTGCACTCTGTTCTGGATGCTATCAAAAACTGACTTTTATGTACAGCTAGTCCAAAAAAGTTACTGGCAGTTGCAACTTTTTTGACACTCACAGAGTATATTACTGTTATTTCTCTATCCATTTCAGTATGTGTTGTGATAATTAACATCTCATAGTTGATGTTGTCATACCTCATTAGGTACCTAGTAGTGTAGTTCCGATACTAAATGTTTCTTGCTTAGACTTGGAATTTCAGACTATAGTTTGTAATTTACTTATGTTTGTATATTATTGTGGTATAATTCTGTACACAAAATAACTTCCAGTTTAAATTGTTTTAATGTAACATCTTTTGATTGCTGGTGGTTAATCTTGGAAGACGTTTTTTTGCTGATATGTGGAATACTAACAAGATTTACTTGAAGCTGTTTTTCCAAATAGCTTTCATGTGGTATCGACAGGTATTCTAAGAATTCTCATTGCTGAAGAACTTGCCTGAAAGTTTCTTGCACGGACATAAATGGCATGTTTCTTGTAAATAACTTCTGAAAGGGTGAATTAATATCTCACTCTTTCCTCTCGTCCTTATGACTTCAGTGCACCTCATCATCTCCCAAAGAAGAGACGTTTTTTAATTAACACAGCCGTTGGTAGGAGCTTCTCAGTCCTGCTGGTGAAAGGGAAAGGCTTTGGAGGACAAATCCTCCTAAATGAAAGGAGCAGGCAAATTCTGTGGATCAAAGCCTGGCTAGCTGCACAGCTGGTGTTGACAGGGATTTGGCTTTTGATACCATAGGTCCCATATTTGGATTCCCATCTGTTCCTAAAAGCCTTTCATCCTCAAGTGGAATAAGAGCATCTATGCCAACAGACTGATGAATCCTGGTGAGTAGAGCTTTAGGTAACAAGGGAGGCTTATAAACCCCCTTGTTAAGGGGAGGTTTAGTATGTACATGGAAAGCAGAGGGTACAGGGTGGTGGGAATAAGGAGGATCTTGGGACTGATAGAAGAGGTATACTTATATTAAGTCCATGGATGCAAATATATACAGCCTGGGAAGAAAAATCAGGAAAAATTAGTTCCCCATCTGTGAGATATGATGGGACAACTAATGTGACTGGAGTGAGAAATAGATGGATGCAAGCTTGTCAGGAATAACAAGGAAGATAGATGGGGTTGCAGTGATGTGAAGAAGTATAGATACAGGAAACTCTTCAGCAGGATGGCAGCAGTGAGTGAGATCTTGTTGGTCAGGATGACATGGTGGTAATTCACCCATTCAAGGTAGTGAAAAGGACAAAGCCTTCTTTAAAAGTCTCTGAGTAACGAGGCACCAGTGTTCACGGAGGACTTAAAACTTCCTGGTACATGCTGGCAGGACAATACAGTAGAATGCAAGCAGTTAAGAGGATTTCTGGATGACGTCGGGTAACTTAATACAGGTACAGGATGGAGCCAACAGGGTGATGCACAGTTGAATGTGCTGTTTATTGAAAACTACTGGGGATGAGATGCTTACTGCCTTGGCTATACTGACCATGAAATAGTGATTATAAAGATACTGATGCAACGGATGAAAGACTAGCAGAATATGGACACCAGAACTTAGACCAGACTTGAGTTGTATTCCTGAAACTGTTGTAAATGAGGAATTCAGAATATACAAGGGTGGTGTTACAAGAACCAAACCTTACCTAGAGTTGATAGTTATAAGGACACTTAATAAGAGACCTCAAGGGCAACACAAAGAGCCTTTACTACTGCATTGGCAGTAGAAGGCTAAATAAGGAAGTATGTGTTTGTGAATATGACAGATGACCCAGTAACAATTGCCTCAGTCTCTACCAACAAGTTATCTGGCTGTTCTGCCTAGTGAAAACATGCAAGGAGTGGAACCACCAGCAATGGATGATGACTGAGTCAAAGATTACTTGCAAGGATTTGACCTAGACAAGTCCATGGAACCAGATGGGTTGCATCCAGGTGTGCAAAGGGAACTGTGGTGTTGTAGTAATGCTGCTCTCTAGTGAGTCTGAAAACTCACTGAGATCAGGGGAGGCTCTTTATGACTGGAAGAGGACAAAGGTTGTGTCCACCTTCAAGGAATGCCAAAACAGAGCTACAGGCCAGTCAGTCTCACTTGAATCTTGGAAAACTCTAGCATGGTCCTCTTTGAACTGCTTGCCATTTGAAGATTGTTTGGGTGGAGTCAGGATGATTTCCCCCTCCACAAATGAATCATTCCTTATGAGCCTCACTGCCTTCAATGGTAAAACAAGTAGTGCTTGTCCAAGGGAGGAACAACTAATTTAGTTTTAGCAAGTCTTTCAACTGTGTGTCCCACAATACTCTGTCCAAATTAGGATGATGTAATCTTGTTAGGTGGGCAACTACATGGGATTAAAAAAAGAATAACCAGACTCAGAGTAGTGCTTAATGGTTATACATTACTTGAAAAGGGAGAAGTAACAGAGTCTGTTCTGGGACTTGTACAGTGTCTTCAGCAATAGCCTGGCAGAGGCAAGGTTGTGCACTACCATCAAGTTCACAGAAAGCAAATTGGCGGACTGGTGGATGCACTCAAGTATAGTACTGCAAGTCAGAGGGACCTGAGCAGGCATGAGGAATAGGCTAACAATGAGCCTTATGAAGTTGAACAAGGATAAATGCAGAGTCCTCCAAAACCTGGGAAGGCAGAGCGACCTGGGAAGGCAGAGCGTCTTGCTGCTATGGAGGTTAAAACTGGACTGACTGGGAGGCGGCTTTGCTGTGAAGAACCTCTGGGTCTTGGTAGATAGCAAGGTGAACATGATGAGCAAGCAGTGAGTCCTTGCTGTAATGAAGGCTAACAATATTTGGGCTATATGAAAAAAGGGGAATCAGAAGGTTGGCAGATGTATGTATACCCTCCTAATGCAGTCTAATGAGTACTCAATAAGAGTACTAGATCTACCACCTGAGACACCTGTGCACACACACAAAAAGAAAAAAACTAGAGGAGATCTCTGAGGGGTCTAAGGGGCTGCTGAGGTGGTTTGGGAAGCATAGTGATACATGTCAGGTGGACCATAGGAAATGGACCTAAACTGCAACAAGAGACAGGGATAAGGCAGTGACAAAATTTGTTAAAACATTAGCTATTAAAAAAAAAAAAAAACTCAGATGTATTAAGTTATAATATCTTGGATTTGATAACCATTTCATAATTACAATAAAATAAAAATATTTTGAATGTGAAGAATGGATTGACTTGAATCTTAAGGGTTTTGTTTGTTTTCCCAGACGAAAAAAATACATCTTCAATACTTGTAACACTATCCTTTTTCTAATAAATGTGGACTTGGAAACACAGAGTCTTTTGATTTGCTTTCTAGGAGGTGATTCTTAGGAACATTTCAAAACTTAATTTTCTGTTCTCAGTGGGGAAAGTAATTTCAAATAAGAGAGGAAGAATAAACTTCAGTAAAAAAAATAAATCCAGGGAAGTGATGAGCAACATTCATAATTTTCATAATGTTCAACATTATGAAAATAAAAAATTAAAAGGAATAGTTTGAATATATGCATACATTTAAGGGACTCATTAAGGGTAGAAAGGACTCTGTGAGCTTGTCTAGTCTAACTCTGCTGCTGGAGTGGGATCAATGAGAAAGATCAACCTAGGCCTATGTCCCATTGGGTTTTGAATATCTGCGTAGAAACTTGACAACCTGTCTAGGCAATCACTGCTTTAAAAAAAAAAAAAAAGTGTTCAGAGTTAAATAAGTGCTTCATGTGCTTTCATTTGTGCCCACCCATTACCAGTAGTCCTGCCAGTACACACTAGTGAGACAAGCCTGGCTCTCTGTTCTTCATGTTCTTCCATTAAGTATTTGTATGTATTATAAGAGTCTTCCACACACAAGCCTTTCTACTCCAGACTAAATGCTCCCATGTCAAAGATGCTCCAGTTCCTTAATTATCTTTGTGACTCTTCTGGAATTGTTCCAGTAAGCCCATAACTTTTGTATGCTGCAGAGCCCTGAACTGGACACAGTGCTCAGTATTTGGCCTTACCAGTGCCTTTGTATTTCCCTTGGTTGAACGTAATGAAATTCTCTGCTTGGGTCACTCTGAAAGACAGCACACCCAGTTGGTTTATCAGCCTGGTTTTGTGTTAAAAGAGAACTTGCTGAGAATGCACTGGGTTCCCATGGTTCCTGTCATTCAGGTCATTAATGAAGGTAGAAGACAGTACTTAAAAGACAGTTCTGGCTTCAGTATCAACCTCTGGGGTAAACCCCTCATGGCTTGCTTCTAATGGGACTTCCTGCCATTCCCCACAATACTTTGGACCCAGGTAATCAGTCAGTTTTTAGTCCTCTGTACTGTGCACTTACCTAACCTACACTTTAAACTTGCCTGTGAGGATGTTGGGGAGGCAATGTCAGCAATACTAAAGTGGAGGTAAACAACATCTGCTCCCCTGTCATCCCAAGCAGGTCACCTCACTGCAGAAAAGCACCAGGCTAGTTAAACATGATTTTCTCTTTGAAAGTACATGCTAACAATTCACAATCATCTTCTTTTCCTGGATCTGTCAGTGGATCTTCCTTCTTGCTCTTCCTTCTTGCCCTTCTTGAAGATAGGGGTGACATCTGTTCTCTGACAGTTCGCAGGAACGTGTCTGGGTTGTCATGGCCTTTCAAAGATTACCTAGAGGGACCTTGCAGAGGCAGAAATTAGGCTCCACATTGTTCATGGGTATCTACTAGGTTCCACAGACTAACACATGTCCAGTTTGTTTAAGCGTCCTCTACTGAGGCTAAGTCATCTTTGCTCGAGACATGCCCACTGGTCTCAGGGACCTGGGATTTCTGAAGACTGATCTTTCCAGTAAATGCTGAGGCAAAGAAGGCTTTGAGTACATTTGCCTTTTGTGTTTTGTTTCGTCATCAGGGACCCTGTCACATTTAGCTGTGACTCCGTGTTTTCTTAGTCTTTGTAGAATCCTTTCTTGTTGCCCTTCACATTGCTAGCCAGGTTCAACATCACATGGATCTTAGTCTTCCCAGCTCTATCACTGCACAACCGGACAGCAACTCCACAGTCCCCCTGGGTCAGCTACCCCTGCTTCCACCTCTTACATACTTCCTTTTTATGTGTGAGTTTAGTCAGGAGCAGCTTGTTCATCAGTGGAGGCCTCCTGATGCCTTTGATTTCCTGCATGTGGGGATGAACCTTTTTTTGAGCTTGGAGAACAGGTTTCTTTAATATCAAGGGCTGTATCTTGTGGGATTTTTTTCCAAGCAGATCTCTGAAGAGTCTGTGGCATTGCTTTTTACCTTGCTGCCACCTGTAAGGATCTTTAATTCCATCCTCTCATCATTGCTGCAGCCGTAGCTGCCCCTGACTTCCACATCCTGTTTCTTCTGTTTGTAGTCAGGCCTAGCCATCCACATTTCCTTGAGCACCTGTGTCAGGAAGTCATCACTGCACCTGAGAAATTTTTTAGGTTTCTTGTGTTCTGCTGTGTTGTCCTATCAAGGTGCTTACAATTCCCCATAAGAACCAGATCCTGTGGACGCAATACTTCTAGCATCACCCATGTAGTTCTCTCTGGTAATCTTGACTGGCTACTGACCTGTCCCCATTAAAGGGCAACTTCCCCTCCTTGCCTTCATAGCTTGTCCTTCCTAAAGAGAATGTATCCATTCATCACAGCATTCCAGCCATGTGAGCTATCCCGCCATGCCTCCATCATCCCAGTGAGGTTGTACTCATGTAATAATTGCAGACTTGAGTGATTCACTGTTTGTTCCCCATGTTGTGTGCATTAATGTGCAGTCATTTCAGAGAGGCAGACACGTGTGCAGGTTCCCCAGAAAGGGCACAAGAGCTTTCCCCATAAGGTTGTTCTGCTGGCATTTCCTTTAGATATCTATGCTTATAGTGATTACACTTCAGCCTGCTATATTCCTTCTCTTCTGATCATGCTTGACCCTTTGCTTGCCTATCCCATCCACAGCTTTCTCACTTGTTTGTTGAAGGAATTTCTCAACAGTTTTACCCAGAAGTCTATGAAAGTTTTTGTATGCTGATGTAAAAATGAATTATAATGGTATCATCACCAACTCCAAACATTCACATAATGACTAGAAAAGCTGTATTACCATTATGAAAAAGCCATAAGGCACTTGAATGTGGCATTTAATATCATGCAGTAATGGAATTGGCCATCATGGCACGGGTATTTGATTTAATTTGTCTAAAGAGCAACATAAAGAATAAAGACACTTCATAATCAGGCGCTGCTCTCTAAATACCAAATTAATTAGGGCTTTTTCTCTCTGTAGACCTGCGTACTTTCTGACTTTAAGGAATGCTTGGTGAGAAGAGATTTCATCATATTCTAAGCAGAAACATCCCTGGATGCCAGCTCTTTTTACCTGGTTGTTTCAGGGTGTTCTGTCAGCTAGGTGTTGACACCTGCATGTCTGAACATGGATTTGGAATCTGTGACCAGCCATTTAGTATTGTGATAGTGCAAAGAACATACTTAATTGAGTCCCAAAATGGGGGGAGAGTTGTAACAATGTCAAGGCCTTTCCCCTCTCTGGTTCTGAACCAGGAGCCTTTCTGCAGTACCATGGACAGGTCCTCAACATGGATGCGGGGCTGGCCATGGGCATGCCTCAGCATGGTGGGTGGGATCCATTGTTCTTCATTTACTGCCTTTTCCTCCATCTGCTCAACGGCACAGGGCAGTCATGCTCCTGAGCTGCCCTAATAAACATATTATTAGGATCTGCCAATGTAACTTGCTACTTTCTTAGAGGAGAGTGCTTTTCCCATTTTCCAGGTGTTATGTTTTTGCTTGCTTTTGTAATATTCATCTTCTTTACAGTTCCTAGACTAAGGAAAAAGGAGAGTCCCTGCAAACAAAGATCCTCTTTCAGAGTCTTGACCAATGACTTATAATATGATAATTTATAAATGCATGAAACATTATGCTTACTTCTGAGGTTAAAAAAGTAACATGCTGGTTGGCTTGTACATGTATCCATAAAGTGAATCTGTAGGTTTAGCAGTCAGGGAAGAGGGTGAGAGGGGGTGGGGTGGATAGGGATTGTTTCATTTTGCTTTTCTTTGCTTTGTTTTAATGGTTTTAAGGGTTCCTGATAGGTTGTGATGTTTCTGATGGTGCGGTCTTCAATGTATCCTGGAAAATAATTTTATCTTTGTCTTAGTGTCTTAGTCTCTCTCTCTCTCTCTCTAAGCATATATTTATATATGGGAATATAATTTTTGCATAGTTGAAAAGTTGTCTAATGTGTTTGTCTTTATAGTGGCTCATGTAATAAAAATAAATAAAATTGAATTAAAAGCACAACTAGTACTGTTCTATTTTGCAACTACATTTGTATGTTCATGATAAACCAAATGGGTGTGGAATATTCTAAAACAATCTTGAAAATATTGTCTTTTTCAGTTTTCATACAATACAAAATGAAAGAACTTCTTTGCAATTTAGTGCAACCTAGAAGATTTGGTCAAATTATCAATGTAATATGCTATTTTTATGTGGGAAGATTCAGTAAGTCGCTTTAAAAGAAGCCCATTTAAAATCGAATCTCTAGTCATATCTGGTGAGAATTGTAATTGCTTTATTGGTATGTTTTAGCTTTTGTTTAATTGTGTAAACATTACGTGTTTGCAGTTTAGCCAAAGTTATAATTATGTTTAAATGTAAAGCAAGCAGTAGTAGTTTATATCAGATTGTGATATTTTCCACTTAACATCTTTTGAAATATAAATGCTTATACATGTGTATTTGTTTTAGTTTCATAAACATTACTTTAGTTGATAGTGACTTAGAATGAACATGTTAAAGTGAATGTCAGAACGTGTTTTGATTTTCAAAAGTATTATTATTATTTTTTATTAGTATTTATTTTAATTGCACTAATTTAATTCTCTAACCTAATGATTGTAACATACCCTTAGTATTTTTATAATACTGTTTTTTAAACATTATTCATGAACTCTGTTCAGGAGCCCATTTTCTCTTGTTTAAAAAGTTTTAAAAGTTTTATCTATTTCAAAATTAATCCCCACTTCCAAACGTGTACATTGAGTAAGTCAGGATACAAGTTCATGCAGCTGACAGATGTGAAAGCACAAAGTGTAAAGAAGCAAGGACATGCTTCTGGTACATGGGGTACACATGAACTTCGGAACATGAGTGTCTCAATTGCTGTTAGAATTCTAATGACAGTAAAAATTCTAACTTTTACTAAATTCTAAATTCTAGCATTGAGAGTGGTAATATTGAAAAGTTTGCTTGCATAGGTCTCAAGAAGTTATCCAACTGTTTGATGCTGCAGGAGAAAGTAGAAGGATCCTAGCTGAAAGTTTAGCAAATGCAGAATGGATGCTGGTTAATCATAAACAGAAGGTAAACAAAGCAGTGCATATGAAAATACAGATCCTCAAAGTGGCTGTAAATTTGGTCCTGTTTTGATTTCTGTATCGACTGCTAAATGAATTCATACATTTGCTGATCATAGCTGACATTATGTTCTGTTAGGTTTTGTTCTGATTGTGGCTCTTTCTCTGCTGACCTGGACAATACCCTTTGTTGGTAACCACAGAAGCTGACAGATGTCTTAGTTGTCAATGGCAAACATGACTTAGTGAGAACAATGTTTTTTCCTTGGAATCATAGAATTGTAGAATGGATTGGGTGGAAAGGGACCCTGAAGTTCATCTAGTTCTAACCCCCAGTTTTTAGGAGACCTAAAGATTCACTGTGTGAATATAACTCGTGTATTTTTTTTTTTCAATAGTGTAACTTTTACAGTTTTGATTCAGGTTTGTATGTTGACTGTTAGCGCATGTGGAAATCCTTTTTTTTTCTAATTTCAATATGGTAAAGTGATAAAACTAGAAAATGCCAGATATAGGTCTAGCAATTGAAACTGAATCTCAGACAATAAGATCCAATAGAGTATTCAGAATGTGGTAATTGTCTTCTAGCAGGTTTTGTTTTCTTGAAAGCTGACCTTCGAAATACCCAGGATAATGCCCGGATAACATATTTCTTCTAATCAAGTGTGCTTACATTTGTCTAGAGTGTTTTGCAAACTGATGGTTTAAACAAAAATCAAGATGGAAAAACAAAAAATATGGATATAAGAAGATTCAACTGAAGGTTTCTCTCTGTCTGTGGCTAACTTATCTGAAAGAAAAGCTTGTGTTAGGAATTTTGTTGTATTGCAAGGTTTGGCTGGCTCTGTTTTGGGATTTAATTTCTTTAAAGGATTTAGTGTGCTTTCATGAAATACAAATGGAGTCTTACTATGTTTAAGGTATAATTTAAGTTTTTTTCATCTCATTTTTACTACGGTAAGGTGAAGAAATGTAGAAAGGTGTCTTGTGTGAAAGGTGTAGAAAGGTCTCTCTGTATATTTCACAGAATAATATAACCACAATTTTACTAGATAATCCTGTAATCCTGTTTTTTGTTTTGTTTTGTTTTTGTTTTTTTTTTTTAAGACATGTTATGTGTGGTCTGAACATCAAAGCTAATGTATGTGTAGCTTGAGAGAAGAATTAGCAAATAGCTTAGCTGAGTTTTTCAGCTTTGGTAAGGCAAACCTACTTTTTCTTAGCCATCAGTTGTCACAATGGTAGTTGAACTTCCTCTGTAGTTGTGGATATGCAACCGTAGTATTTAGTGGAACACACCAGCTTCGTAAATGTATATGATAGTATTTGCTTGCTACTTATTTCATTCAGAGCAGAAAATGCAATGTTTTCTCTAGTTCAAATACTAGACTCCTTTCAGGAAAAACGTTGTTAGAGGTTATTTTCTGAGTACCCTTATCCCAAAGAAACATGCAAGTGACACCCAAAAGAGAAGGACATTTACCATAACCATATAAATGATACAGAAATTATTAATTTTGTCTGGTTTTATCAGTTCCATCTAGGTATCAGATCAGTCAGAAGGATAGCAGTGGTATGAGAAGAAATTACACTTTTACCAATTGTTACCTGCTTACAATTGAATTTACTTATTTTTTTGATAGTTCTGTGTTTTCTAGCATTAGATAAAGGACTTGTTTTATTTAACTAGCTTTAGAAGAAGTTTGGTGAGCTTCAGTGTTTTGAGGTTGACATACACATGATTTTTGGTAATGAAATTGATTATTAAAATCTTTGTTTCTGCATACTTCACAGAAACTTTTTGACATGGTGCCTTTTAGTTTACTAATATAATTGAACCAAATTATAAATCTCTTCATGATTGAAGAAAACAGTGACATAATCAATGCAGTTAATAGTTCAACAGTTTAAATCAATGTAGTTTAATAGTTTAAATTGTCATCAGTGGAATTTACTCCTAGTAAATATTCTACTGAGCTCAGGTTTGGCTTGTTCCCCGTAGATATGGTTAGCAATAGCACAAGCATCTGTAGATTTGCTTCCTCAGCTTTGTGGTGTTTTCATACCTTTCTTCTTGTCTAAAAACTGTACTCAGAAAATTGCATGCAATGTAAAGTTGCATGCAATGTAAAAAACAAAACAAAACAAAACAAACAAAAAAGTTGGTTTGGTTTGGTTTGGTTTTCCCAGATACTGCTTTCTATATTCTAGAGAAAATGCCATAAAAATGAGCTAAATTAAAGTAAAACAGCTCCAAACAATAAGGCAATGTAAAGACAGGGGAAAGAAACATTACAAGTCTTTCTAGAAGCATTTTTGCTTGTAACAGTGATAGAGTACTACTGGCAAACCCACACAAATACTGAACAAGATGTAAAACTTGAGGGAATATAAGCTCTGCAAATAGGCTGAAATTTGTCTGAAATGTGCTAGAATTTGAAAATATTTCTTTATATGAGAGTCATATTTGTAGCAGCTATGTTTTGGTCTACATTGAACATGTCAGTATCATTTCCTGACAAAATTATAAGTGATTTAATACATTAAGCTTCAGCTTTTCAGTAGATACATTTGTAGTTGTAGACTTACTAAAATCTAGTGTATTGAACTTCTGTGACTACTCTGACTTTCCTGTACAGATCTGCTTAAAATTTAAGGTTTGCTTGTTTTTCTTTGTATGCATACAGATATTCAAATCTGTACACATGCTTTGTTGAATGTAAAATTTCATGTTATTTAGGAGAAATAAGGCATAATTCTATGTTTTAGTTTTAAAATGCATGCACTGCTTTTGAGTTATATTAGAAATAGCTATTAGAGGAATCCAGCAGTCAAGCCATGGGATAGATAAGGAATGTCCTAACATAACAAGGTTTATAGCATTGAAGAAGGTCAAGAGAACTGCTGGTAGCTTTTTTCTGTCTGTGTGTTTGCTTGTTTGTTTGTTTGTTTTGTATGTGTGTTTTTTGTTGGTGGTGCTGTTTTTTGTTTTTGATGCTGTGTTTTGTAAATTTTTGGGGTTTTGTTTTTTTTCAAAAATAAGCAGGGAGACCTTGATACTCTGAGAAGGTCCCTCTGTATTTGTTTGTTTGTGTTTTCTGACAGATATTATGTATACATTTATACATTTTTTCTTTGAAGAAGGATCTATGCATCTTTGAATGCATGATGTTTTATCACTGTGAATTTATGTTTGTGTTGTAGATAATCCAAAGGGTTTTTGCATGCTACTGCAGAAGAAAGGTATTTCCACTCTCACTTTTCCTGCAGTACTATACTGGTCCCTAAAGCCCTTCTTAGAGGGGTAGTTATTCTTGGAAGTGCTCTTTTATCTGTTTCATGGAGGATTTTCTAGATACGTAGTTCACTTTAAAGTAAAACTGGATATTTTTTTTACTGGATATTTTGCCCTAAACAGAACTGCAGATGTGGTGACAGGTGGAGGAATTTAAACGCCGTGGTCATTCACAGAGGTGTCTCTAACCTTATGTTGTCAGAGTCATGCTTTGCGATGACAGAAGCTGGAGTCCAGCCTTCCAGTGTGAGTGGCTGGACCATACAGTCTCATCCAGACTGAGATGCAGGGAATTCGCCTTCTTGTGTTCACTGCACTGCGTATAAACTTAAATAAAACTGAGGGATATTTCCACAATGTGTAGAACTGCTTTAAGCAATGCCCCCTAGTGTGCAAACAAAACTTAAATACATGATTTTTTGGTGAGGAAAGTAAGCTTTTCTCTATCAGACTGAGGTATTTGCACTGATGTAGCGTTTGTATGTTCTGTTGAAATACACAAAATCTCTCAGTTTTGCTAGTGGTTTCTGTTTATGCATATGACTAACAAGTGGGGAATTATTTCCCTCCAAACACTGGAGGGAATAAAAAGGGTCAAATAAATACAGATGTCAAAATGAACAACTGTTGGTACATGTAAAAGGCAATCGTGGTGAATCAAGACACCATCAAAGTCCTCTCAGACTCCAGTTCCATGGAGATCTAAACCACTGCAGATTTCAGGGCCACCAAAAAGGGTTTTGTTGCCTGTGGCTTTTTTCCTGGCTTAGTTTTCTTCTGCCTTAGTTAAGTCAGCATGTGGCAGAGTCCAAGAACTGGAGTCAGCACAAGGGAAGTGGTGGGAGCAGACAATGAAATGGGGGAGAGAGCAGAGCCTTTCCTTTTTTGCTTCTCTTTTCTGAGAACTGTAGTCTTACTGAAGAAGCAGAGGCACACCCTCAAGCAAAATAAATGGGCAAGTCCCAGATTTGAGTCACCACAAACTATTAACAGACAAATAGCAACTTTTTATTAAGAATATTCCAATTTACATTTCCGTTGGCTAGAGCTGCTTGGAACTTTGAATGGCACAAAGGCCTCATGTTTGCTTTGATAGTAAAACTGCTCATAGGCATCAGTAATAAAGAGGATAGAAACAGTGATGACATTTAAATGGATTTACTTAAACTAGATACATATTCTTTGTGAGCTTATATGCATGTGCATTTCTTTCCCACATTGCTTTTAGAAGCAGTAAACATGCTCCCCTACACATTTAGACCTATGAATCTGGTCACATTCAGTAACTAATCCCAGACACCAGTGTGTTAGTCCTAGAGATGATCTATTATTGCAGTTAGCCTTATTTGCTATGGACCATAATATATTGTTTCCCTGCTCGTCTATAGTTTGATGTAGTTTTGTGGCATAGAACTTCTTATAGGAATATGCCACCTGGATCTCTGCGCAAGAATTTTTAGATTATCTCTGTGATTATTTCTTACAAATATCCTACCAATGGGGCTTATTAAACTTGTTAATCCTATTTAGACATATTGTCAGGCTGGTGTACACTCTTACAATTTGAAAGAAACATAACATTTTATCTTACTGGTGGTGTTTGCTTGGAAGTAGTCTCCAGTGTAGCAATATTTTATCAGTATCTTCAATGTTATTGATTTTCATTATTTCCCTGTAATGAAGCAATACACTTTAGTTTTGCTTAGCAGAATCTTGCACAACATAGTTCAAATAGGTGTTAGCTTTTTTGTTTGTTTTGTTTTGTTTTTCATTCATAATAAAGCCTTCAAAAACCTGTGTAATCTTAACTCTTTACTAACTTGGAAATAGGTTTGACTGTGTGCTCCTATTTCTCTGTGATGTCCAGCACATCCAGCATCTCTATATGGGAGAGAAGAAAAAAATGTGTTTCTTGTGTTGCAGAACACTCACTGGACGTTTTAACTACAAACATCACAGGCCTGGTGAAATATTAAACTGTATAATCTTCATAATTAAAGCTATGGCATTTGTGGTCTGTATTCCTTTAAATACTTGTGTAATTTCAGATTTTGAAGAGATCTTTTAGAAACAAAATAGGGATTGCAGCAGTTCAACAGAGTAAATTTTGATGAGAGAAGTTCATCAAACCCAAAAGTTCTTCAGACTTCTTTTTAATAGCTGGGTATCACTCTAAAAGAAATAAAGCTCTCCAGCAAGCAAATTCCTTTCTCTTGTGTCAAATTGCTCAATTGGTAATAACACAATTCAGTGAAGTCACTGAATTGAAGACTGTGCTCAGTAATAAATGCTTCCAATATGCATTATACTGAAACCTCACAATCAGTTCTAAATTAGGTAGTAAATTGAAAACAGTAGAAGAAGAGGTAGTTGCAGAACACACTGTATCATCCTGGGGAGGGAAGAAAAGACAGCATTTTAGAAGTTTTTTTTGTTTTGTTTTGTTTTTTTCCTAACCTTGTCTATCTAAATGCATTTATATTTGGATTAGAATTTTAGTAAATGCACATGAGAAAGTGAAAACCTTCACTTTACACATTATGTTCCCTAATCCATCTCTAGAAGGCTTTTAGCATTTGTGCTGTGGAGTCATAGGGTATTTGTTATTCATCACTGAGGTCTAATGATTTGAGTTGGTACAGAAATCTGTCATTAACAGGACTAATCTCAGTATACGAAATTCAATATTGCACATGTGTTTGCAGGATTGGATTTTAGTTTTCCAAGACATTTTAGAAGTCAAGGTAGGGCTTTATAGCTTTCTTTTGGTGAAAAGAGTTTTAAACTTTATCGTTTTTCTTGCTTTATAGGTTCCAAATAATATCTGTTATTGCATCTTGTAAGTGATGCATCTTGAAATCTAGTTCATTTCTGGCAGTATACTCTCACAATGATGTTTAGTATTCTTTATTCAAGAGGATATGATTTTGTCTGGTCTGCTGTGTTCAGCCAGCAAAACAGTTTGTAGTTTTAGAGGTAGAATTGCAATGTTATGGATGGCTGTCAAGGAGGACGTACTTAGTTACAAGCTGTGATGTGGCAGTCAGGTAATCTGAGGGCAATGAGCTAGTCTTTTGTTTATGCAAGCGTAAAGAGCATATGTTCTGGTTTTGGTAGAGTTAGTACTACACCGAATTTTGTGTGTGGACTGAATCAACAATGAAAAAAAGATGCTACTTAGATTTATCCCATTGCTTAGGAGTCATAAATTAAAGAGTCTAGGTCTGAGAAACTAAGTTGAATGTACTTTTTATTTTTCAGAGGCCCAGAAGACACAATAAATGATTGTAAAATCCTTTTTATAGAAGAAATGTACAAGATTGAAAAACCAGGAGCTTATCCATTGACATTTGGTGATGGAGATTTCAAAAGTATGTGTTGTTTTTTTGTTGTTGTTGTTTGGTTTTTTTTTGGTCATTTGAATAGATATAGAAATTGAATACTTGAATGATTCTTTAAAATGCAGAATAAGTAGTTTGCAGAGGTAATAATAAAGGTTTTGCATGCACAGGAAAGTGGTAACATAGAATTCTTTTTAGATTTCTGTTCTAAAGGTATATTTACTGTAATGTAGATTTTAAGATCTTTGTCACGAGCAGAAAAACGGGATATATTCCAAACAAACTGTGCAAAATGAATTCATAATCTTAGTTAAGTTCCTAGACAGTTGTCCAGGTCACCAGAACTTCTATGGCAATGGACATGCCATTTAAACTTTTAATAAATTAATAAATGCCGAAGACAGAATTAGTGTGTAATGCTGCTTTTTAAACCTGTTATTACGTACAGATTAAAAAATAAGAACTTTGTACCAGAGCTACTAGTACCATGAAAAGCAAACAAACAAACAAACAAAATCAGACAAACCAAATAATTCATGTTTAGATTATTATTTGGCCCTGTAAAACCTTCTAAAAATAACGATGCCATACCTCCTCATCTTCCTGACCGCCAAAGGAAGGAGCTGGTGGCAGAATATCTAAAAAGTGGTGGGACATTTTATCCTAAGTTTAAAGATATGCTGAAGTTAGGAGTGATAAGATGGTGTTTATGACAGTGAAACTGAGAGATTGATCTTCAACTCTACTAATAGATGTTACTGAATTAAAAAATGAAGGAGATACATCATATCTTAGATTCTTGACACCAAGGAAAGTATTCTTCAGAATCTTTGTATGTAGCTATTAGTGCACAAGAATTAGTGTACTTACTGTTTATTTGCAGTTATCTAAAAAAACGTATTTTAGAAAAGCACATTGCATTTGAAGTTTGTATTTTTAGAAGTAGAAATGTGACTTTTTGTAAATAAACTTTTCACAATTCATTTTTAATTGCTTGTGATGTACTTTCCTTAGGTTACTTACAAAAAAAATAAAAATATTTTTATGTTCTCTATGTATAATTTAAGGGGTTTTGCAATATCTTAAAGCATGCTTCTATTTTAAAAACTGGTATGAGAAAAATTAAAATGTACAGATACTGCTTTGCTTTTACAAACCTATTTATTTTGCAAGTATAATTATTTACAAAACCTTTTAAAGGGCATATCAAATTATTACAGTTTGTTTAGTTCTTCCCCATGTTTTCTGTGTACTAAATTAATTTTTAAAACTATACACATGTTAAGGAAGTAAATAATTACTATATTGCTGACTATACAAAATTGGCTACATTGGGACCATCTGATTTGGCTTGAGTATTTATTTATTTTACATCCTGTACTTCCTCTGATGATTGCTGTTTTTATTATTTCAAATTCAAGCTCTTTATTTTCACTTACAGCTCCTCCCCCTCCTATTTTAGACCTATTTCCTCATTTGTAACCTTTTTGCTTAAATGACTCACCTACTGCTATCTGTGTAGAGATTAGCACCTCTGTGGATGTTTTATTTCATTCTATTCGTGCTCCCATTTCTGGATATTGTTTATAAACCTACAGAAATAAATATAACACAGAAATATAAACTTAAAAAAATGTAAACCTACAAATTTAATTGATCTGGTAATTTAGTTTGATTTCACATCTCCAACTGTTCTTTTTTGAGTCCAGCTTTCTCACCACATTGCCCCTTCCATTTCTGTTTATGTGGTTCTGATTTTTGTGGTAAACCATCTTGTCATTGTTGACTTAAGACACTGCGTATCAGTTGAGCTCTAAGTAGTACAGCCTTTGCCTTTCTGCCGTGCTCAACTCTCTAGTCCTACTTTGTACTTAAAAAAATAAAATACTTATGCATATATCTATCAATACATGCACAACTATCTTATTTGTATGCTATGAGAAGCAGTAGATTTTTGTTACAGTAGTAGCATGTGAGATTCAACAATTAAGTATCCTTAAATACTCTATAAGATTGCTGCGAGCAGAATCAGAAAATGTGCTGACTATATTGTTGTCTAATGAAGCTTCTCTCTGTGTCCTTTCCAAAAGTTAGTATGCATACTTTGGAAATCGTCCTCACCATATAAACATTGTAGGCTATCACTACAGGGAAATTGTTACTCCTTGAGCATGGTCATATGTTAATGAGGCTTTGTATATATAAATTAGAAAAAAAAAATGTATGTGAAGGATCAGTACAAGTTTATCAGTTACATTAAAAAAATATAAGGTAGCTATTTTGAAATTATTTAACTGAATTCTGCACTCTGGGAAAAGTTATAGTTAAACCTACTAGAAAATTATGTTAGCAAATTAGTAAATTAAGAAGCAACATATTTGTAAATACATTTCAACTATTTCTGTGCAGAAAAGGAATTAAGAACTAGACATCAACATACATTATTTCCAGCAGTATCAAGATTTGTGCAGTAAATGTGAGATAACTCTTCCTGTAAAAGAAGAGAATGTGAAATAATAAGTGCAACTAAAGTATACCTTTCTGGTAGGGAGGAACAGACCTGTCTCCATATGACTAATATGCCAAGTATAATCAGTGCAGTTCAGTTATGAACATGGTAAAGCAGATATGTGAAAAATTAAAGCCATGTAATAAAAATGACAGTTTGCATTTTGTTTGTATATTGAAGAATGTTGAAAACTTGAGGTGTTGTTTAACTGAATAAATACATAGACCTCTGCTTTTTTCAGAAATATATATATTTTTAAAAGAGATTATTACTAATCTTTTACCTAAGAAACTGGTTTTGTAACAGAAAACAGAGTAAATTACATAAGCCTAGACAACCTGTGGTGGTAAGATATAGAGAAAAAATAAATTTCTTTTTGCCTGTTATTTGTCAGATGAGATAGAGTATGAGTTTATTTAGGGACGGCTCAGTCATCAGTTCTAAGATTTTTCAAAGGGAGACCAGTTACCTGGGATTTCTTCAACCTCAGCTTGAATTGATGTTGATAGCTTGGACAGATCAGTGAGTTTTGCGTAGCTGTTCCAGAAATTCCACCGGTACAGCCATGTAGAAGTCAGACTAGAAGATTACTTCCATTTGGGTGCTTTTTGTTTTTTCTCTTACAAAAATTTCTAAATTACAATGTAGGTGTACTTCTTCCACCTGTGAAGATAAGAGTATTGCTCATTATTATCCAGGACAATAGGTATAGCACAACATTTGGTATTCCAGTCCCCTTTCTTATAAGACTTTCAGTGTGGAGTTTCTCCCACAGAGGTTTTATTCTCACATCTTATCCATATTGATCACGCTTTCTGTAAAGTCTATCCAGTTGGGATAGCAATTTTTTTATTATTATTATTTTTTTTATTTTTTCCAGCAGAAAGGGGCTGAGAGTTCTGCACTCCCATAGTTATTCCTTTTGCTCTCCATATGCTTAGGAAAAATGCAGAAGTATCCAGAACTGTTCTGGATATATCAAGGAGATACCTCATCTTTCTTTCTGTTCGGAAGTCAGGTCTTAAAAGAAATCTTTAAGTTATGTGAGCAAACTAACTTACAGTGAATAGATAATAGATAAACTTTCCAGCTTCTGAAGGCAGCAACTTAAGCAATAACTCATGGTGAAAAAAATAAGAAATAAAGCTAGAAGAAGATGGAAAATTGTATTTGAATAGTTTTGTCCCCTTCTAGTGAGACAAACCTGGGGCAGATATTCATGAGGTTTGAAAAAATCTAGTCTCCCATAAAAATGTGTCAGAAGGACTGATATCCTTTAGTATGAAAAAAATCCTATATTTTACTAAGCGTTAAATCTTTTATGGGAACAGGCAATGTTTTCTTAAATGTTATGATTTGATGTATGTACCCTTTTGTGTGATATTCTTAGTTTGTGCTGTATGGAGTTTGGGGTTAGAGCAGGTTGGTTTATAGTTTGCATTTTTATAACGGGTCTCCTCTTCAAATTTCTTATTAATGAATTTGCCTGTGACATCATGAACATATTCAGTCTTTGTTCTTGAGAACGTAAATGTTAGTTTTTGAATGAATAATGAGTTTGGGGTATTTTTGGCAAAGATTATGACAGGAACAATTTCGTCTGTCATAGATTTCATCTGCTAGACAATCCTTCTAAGCAAATTGCCCTTTTGAGTAGACATTATCAATCCGTTCAGAAGTTTCTCAGATAGTTTGCCTATGGACTTACAAGAAAATTTAATCCAAGTGTTGGTACTCCAGCTCTTTCAGTTTCTGAACTGCTATAACTCATGGTTATTTTTTTCTCCCAGAATTGTACTTCTGAGAATGTTTTGTGGTCCAGTCTTCCCTATGCCTTTTTCTGAGCTTGCATTGAGATTTCCCAGTTAGAGTACACAAAGAGAGTATGTATTAAAGTACTCTAACAAACTGAAAGCCGTAGTAAAAATGTTTTTACCTACGACTTTCCTCATCTGTCTTAAACTCTTTATTGTATTTCCTCTCACCTTTTTCTTAAAGTGAAAGTAGTAACAGGAACGAATGTTATCTACCTTGATGTCTACCACTTCTTCTGAAGGAAGAAAAAGTTGTTGTTCCTACTTTATAGTATTTCTGACAGTCTGCAGCTGTCTCAAAGCTTCAGATAAAGTCTTTTGATCCAAGTGAATGAAATTATAGAATGTTACAGAAGGACCAGAGAGCCAGAATTTCAAGTTGTAAACTTCACAGAATGAACAAAGAAAGTTAGTTAATAAGCCTTTCTATTTTCCTATCTAAACTTTCAGAAAAATAAAAGTCTTTGTATCATTGCAGGCATTTAGATTCTTCAACTTCTACATCCAACTCCAAACTCTCAAATAGTCTTTGTAGCCTTCTGTGCCTTCTGATTCAAAGACATTCACTTCTTTCAGATAAGATGGTATTTCAAGAGCAGCTTGGAATTATTCAGCTAATTATTATATTAGGCTAGTTGAAGCTCATGTTCACTTCCATGGCATTTCTAGATGTCTTTCACACAGAACACATATGAACATGGACAGGAGTCGGACTTCGTGATCCTTGTGGTTCCCTTCCAACTCAGGATATCCTATGATTCTATGATTATTTTTTTTCTTTTAATGAAGGAATTGTTTGAGCAGTGATCAAGTTCTCTTGTGAAGTCTTCTCTCATTTCTCTGGATTTCCCAGTTGTTTCAAATATTTTTCCTGTAAGTCTTAATTCTGCTATATTCTGCTCTTTCATACCTATTTTAGGCTACTGAATGATTTGGGAACCAGTGCCATTTTTTTTTTATTTATTTTTTTTTCCATAACAGTGTTCAATTAGTCCAAATTTCCAAGTGAGCTAAACCAGGAAGTTAGTGTTTCTTTGTGTGTAAACTAAACTGCTCGTGTGAACAACTGGTGATTTTGAGGTGGACTATGATCTTAGACATTTCTTTTATGCAACTGTAAATATAATTTTAAGGGGAAGAGAGCTGTTCTAGATTGTAGTTCTGTCTGCATTTAACTGTTACCAGTTGCCTAACTGGGATTTTTTCATGGCTGAATTTAAGAAGACTCTGCCTAAAGATTGTTCAAGGCTTCATCTGTAGGCAGAGTATGCTGGTGTCATGTTGGAGGCAGTGAGGCACAGTGGGCTGGTGGGGAGAAAATAAGAGAAGCTGCTGGTTTGTTCAACAAAAAAATCCCGTTGGCATAGGTAGTCAAATAAAAGTTATTGTGGGGAAAATAAATAAATAAATTGCAAGAGGAAATTTTCAAGTGTTCACATGCAGAAAGAATTGTTTCCTGTTGATACAGTAATGCAGTTTTATAAGATACATGGCATTTGACTTTTTCTTTGTTTTTGACAGGAAAAAGTGGCCCTGAGTGCAAGCACTGTAGGGCTGATCCAGATAAGGAATGCCGTTTTTGTTCATGTTATTTGTGTGGTGGAAAACAGGATGCTCACATGCAACTCCTGTGTGATGAATGTAATATGGCTTATCATATATACTGCCTGAACCCTCCCTTAAGCAAGATACCAGAAGATGAGGACTGGTAAATATACAAGGATGATTTACTTATCTATATTACCATTCTGCACAAGGTACCTCTTTGTTATTTGCACCTTGTAAGAGACACTGCTGAAGAATTTTTGTAATTCTGGTGTGTTATTCATCTGTCCACTTAATGTAAACCATTATGTTCTCTGTCACAATAATTCTTTTAAATCATTCATAAAGGATTAGTAGTAAGCTTTAATGATCATAACATAATTTCAAAAACTGGTATGTTCATTTTATTCACTATGATCATTAGGACATTGCTTGATCTAATTATTATATTTACTTACAGTGGTTGTTCCCTTGTCTTTTAATTTCATTCAAGCTCCACTGCTTGAACAACACTCTTTCCCTCACCTTTCTCTTTCACTTCATCCTCTGCCACTATGGCTGGCCAGGAGACCTTCCCATGTCTTCTGGTTGCCTCTACCCCTTTCATATCTCCTGCTGTGCAAGATCCACCAGCTTGCCGTTCTCCTTTTTACTGTCCCTGGCTCTGCCAGCAGGAAAACCAAGCTAACTCACATTGTCAAATCAGGGTAAATGTATTTTGAAGTGAGTCTGCATGGAACCACTAGCAGCCCAGTAAGTTATCTTGGGCGCTGTGCCATTTTTTGTCTTTATTAGCTATCTACAATTTACACTGTTCATATTTATAACCTGCCTGTGACTTACATGAGATGCTAATCCTTTATAAATGAGTAATAAATAGAACTTCATTCAAGTGAAGTTTTCCATTATGTAGACATCAGTTAATGTCTAAGATGTCTATGGATACATTTTATGGAATATCTTGGGGCCTTGCGATTAATTTTTGTGGAAAAATACACTTCAAATAAAAAAACAAATCCATTAAAGTGCTATGGAAGTTTTAACATTCTTTGGAAATAAATAACTCAATCCACTATACTGTAGTGGATGCCGCATGCAAAGTAAGTTTGTGTATTGGTAAGTCACTAATGCTGTGCTTATTTTCTGTGGCATCATTTTTTTCTGAGCTCCTTCTATATTTATGCTAATGTGTGATTAAGCAATTGAGAGATTAACAGTGATAGGTATTTCTCAGCGGCAATACCGAGGCTACTGTTTTTTCTTTATCCTATGAAATTTCTGCATTGAGACGCATTGTATGTACTCTTTTTGGATGAACAACTGGCTTGAAACACTATCTAAAAATATTTTCAGTACCTACTGGAAATATGTATGAGTAGCTGGAACTAAGAATAACATTTATTTTACTATTGCCTCTGTGCCTTCCACTTCTTCCATGTGCAAAGTGACAGTGTTTATTCAGCAATGTTTTATTACACATCATACTAGTCATAACTATCCCTAAGTTTTCTACTGTCAGGGCAGATTGTTCTTGCTGTATATGACATCTTCTTGCTTCCTACTAATTGCCAGTATTAGTGAGTTGATGTCATGTTGGAAACCATTCTCAACACACAAATGGTTTATTATTGACTGCAGTCCTCATACAGTGTTTTTACTTCATAGTGCTTGACCTTTGGATATAGCAGCCAAGAAGCTCTTTTTTGACTTCCTTCATTCAGAATGTTCAATGAGACCACCTGGCTGGAAGTATACATCTGTTCAGTCCATCCGTTCTTCTTCAGTTACTTACTCCCAAAATCCAGTACTCCAGCAACAGTAAAATTCATTTATTTTCCAGTATTAATCACAGTGAAGTTTCTCATAAAGAAAATAAATATTCTCCAAATCAGTGACCCTGCTCACACAAAGTCACAAAATCCTTTATTCTAATCTGAGAACTATTTATTCTCTCTAGTTTCTTCTGTATCCTCAAATACACAGCATGTTTGATAGGGGTGTTAGGATACTAATACTGAAATCTCACCAGCCACCAGTGTCTCTTTGATTTAATTAGTGTGCTAAGATTATCTTGGCCTGCTGGGTGCCTCAGATGATTTTTCAGATTAGTTATTACTGTTCTAATCTTCACTGGAACCCATCCTTTTTCAAAAACTTATAACAAGATATTCTTAGCAGTTGTTCTATTTCAGAGAGCTACAAAGAAAGTTTGAAGAATGTAAAACCTTTTCAAAGTGTTGGAATTACTTCTCAGATATCCCTACCTTCTTCCAATAGCATGACCATAACTGCATAGCATATATCCATCGGATGATTTTTCTCCTTACACGAAATGTGGTGTTCTCTAGACAACCACAGAAAAATTGAATTGACTGAAAATGTGGCCTTTATAGTCTTGGGTTATATATGTGGCCTTACTATAAATGTGGCCTTTATAGTCTTGGGTTATAGTCATGGGTTACATACAAGTTTAGACCCTTCTACTTACATTTCTCACAAAATTATTATGAATTTCCACAAGTAGTTTTATATTACATAATTCATGTAATATAAAAAACATATTCATAACATTCATATAAAATGTCTTGCAAAAAGGTTGTCAAGCATTTTAACTTTTTTTTTTTTTTTTTTGCCTGCTGTGTAATAATACGAGCTTTAAGAGTTGTTTGTTCAAGTAAAGAAATAGTTGCATCTGTGGATGAAATCATTGGGTGGAAGAGGTACTGTTATGGAGGTGGCTCTATAATAGTTATTTTGAGATACTTAGTAATACCAGCCCTCTGCAGTCTTAATGGTTGATTGTATGTAGCAGTAGCTCAGTTACACTGGGCAAAACCATATCTCCTAGTAAAAGAGGAGGTTTGCATTCCCCCTTCTTACATACTGGCAAAGGGTGATGGCCGTGTGATACTTAACATCTGCTAGATCTTGCTTGTTTTCAAAGTGGAAAGACTTGGCAAACTCCCTGCAGGGGATAAACTTGCAGTTTGGGAAATGATAATAAAGTTCTCTTGCAGAGATGAGGCCCCTCTGTATGCTAAACAACATTTAATATTCAATGTGAAGCTTACATTAAAAGCTATTAAGATAATATGGTTATGCTATCAAAAAGCAGGGAATGCCATTGTTAAATTCACCTTGTCAACTTGCATTTTATTGTCTTCCTTCTTTGTAGGTGGCCATTGCATACTTTTTTTTCCAAACAACTGTAGTAATATAATCCAAAGTCTTAGTGCTAGACAAATTCAACATTTTGTATTATTTTTCATTTCTTATTATCGATGTAACTTCATTGTCTTAGTAGTTCATTACCTTTATTGGCATAGTGAAATCTGTTTCTGTGGACATTAATCATTAAAATGTGTAAGGTCATAAATCCAAAACAGTAGTAGTAGTAGCAAGAGTGGTAGTAATCTAAATTAAGTTATCAATGTTATTTTAGATCAGGCTTCTTCCATTAGCAGCTTGTAGGACAAACTTAGGCCATGGGAGCCAGAAACATGGACAATTAATTACCTTATCATTAGCATTCCTGGAGTGGGATGAAAATGTTTTTAGCAGCAGTAAAAAGGCCAGTGTACCGCCCTTCTATCTCTGCTGCAGTCACTGCGTACTGCTATCTCCTTTCCTATCAGGCTGGCTTTGTGTTAGCTGGAATGAGTCCCGGTGCTGTGTTCCCAGTGCCTTAGGCATTGTGGGGTAGGATTAATGAATGTGTGTGTGTGTGTGTGTCTGTCTGTCTGTCTTCCCATATTACATTGTGTCTTGGCTCTGTTTCACATTCAGCTGTCTGCAGTGAAATTTAGTGCAGTAGGAGAAATAAGGGTAGAGTGGGCAGGACATACAAACAAACCACGAGCATTGGTTAGCAGCATACTCTAATCTCGGCTATCTTCTCCTTTACATGGTCTGAACGAAAGAGGACAGAATGAAGAGAGAATACAGGACACATGGGGACGTCTCACACATCATGTGAGAAAGAATAGTGAAATGTTTTGCCTCTTAACACTCTACCTTCAAAAAACCTGAAATGCCCTATTTTAAAGTTGACAGCATTTGTTCATGTTGGGTTCATTTTTTTCAACTGTAGGCTTCAGCTGCTTGAGACTGGTATATATTTGCTAGCTTGAAATATTCAGTCAAGATAAACCAGTTGACACTATTTTGGCTACAGGAAATGTATTGCCATTATTATGAAGTAATTGAGAATTTACTAAAACCGTTTTTTTAGGTATTGTCCTTCCTGCAAAAATGATTCTAATGAAGTTGTAAAGGCTGGAGAAAAGCTCAAACAGAGTAAAAAGAAAGCAAAGATGCCATCTGCCAGTACTGAAAGCCAGAGAGACTGGGGCAAGGTAGAGTGTGTTTTAGAAATAGCTATTACTCTGATTGTTCATGTATGTGCTACATCTGTAATTATACTTCTATATGCACTACACAAAATTCAGTACTGGGTTGCACAGACTGTGAGACAATAATGAATCCTGCCCACTATCTACTGACAGTTAAAGCAGTGGAAGAATTATTAAGGTGACTAGAGGTAAAAGCAAAAAAAAAACAACTCCCAATTTCCCCCCCAAAACATGAACACACATTGCTTAAAACATTGCTTTAACAATTGTTAATTCATTTTAAAGTATGTATTTTTTATAATGAGATTTCCTGACATCTGTATCTGATTTTGCAAGTCGCCTTCAATATTATAACATTAATTCATTCTGTGTTTTTAGGGCATGGCCTGTGTTGGTCGCACTAAGGAATGCACCATTGTTCCTTCAAATCACTATGGACCTATTCCTGGTGTTCCCGTTGGGACGACTTGGAAATTCAGAGTTCAGGTATGGTATGTTGCTTCAGTATTAGCTGTAGCTGAAGTAAATAAGAAGAATAATAAATGTGTTGGACACTAATGTAAATTTAGTTTGATAATTTTCATTTTCACCAGGACAAGATAAAGCAAATACAGCATGATACTGGAAGTGAGGTCAACTGTAATGAAATAGAAGCGTATAGATTTCATAATACAGCTAATAAGTAGTGTTTTTTAAAAAATTTGAATTATTTTTAAATAGAAGTCTGTTGTAATGAGGATAAACAAATCTGCAATATCATCCAAAGGCTGAAATATCCCATCGGGGCTAGAAGGGAATTTATTTTTCCCAGTCCATTTCATATTTTGGATATACTGTACTGTGCCAATATATAGAGGGGCAGAATGCTTATCAGTATGGTGATAGGCACTTTATGAATATATATATAAAATTCATATATATATGTTTCATATGTGAATAGGTAAGTGTTTCAAAAAGCTGGAATGATGGGATAGCATCTTTTTATGCCAGTACTGTTTTCCTATGGTTTTGAAGAGTCCAAGAAACTGCAAACTTTCTCCTTTTCCCTGATATTATCTGATATCCCTGATTTTTGTATATTTTTTTATTTTTTTGTTGTTTGTGTCAGGGAAATGGATATTTATTTATTTTCAAAATTAGTTATTATTTGTCTGCTACATATGTATTAGTTTGTAACTGAGTGTTTTCCATCATATGCAGAATAGAATGATTTTTTTCTTCTGTGCTTAAACATGGGCATAACAAGAATCAGAAGCCTCTTCCAATTTGCTTTCTGAACTCTTCACCTGCTTTCTTATGAGAAGAAGATAGATGTTTTATTATTCAAATGATAGAAGCAAAAACTTAGCAGGAAGTTTTCATCCAAGGGTGGTGTCTTCACTACTGTCTGAAGAATTCTGGATTTGGAAGGGTGTGCAATTTTTAAGGCTGATATGGCTTGCAGCAGACATTTTCTCTATAGCAACATTTCAGTTTCTCTCATTGGTAGAAATCACAATGAGGCAGTTAAAAACTAAACCGATTCCTTCTCACACTGGCACACTGGTGTACATCATCAGTGCTACTGTCAATACCAGATTATAAGCAAATTAATTTTGCACTGTGATATCATGCCGTTCATTATTCCAGTGATTTTAACACACAGCTACTTGGTTAAGAGGAAAATTCCATTTTGATTCTTCAGGGTATTTTGCTGACCTCTCCTGCACTTGAAGAACTTTTTTTGTGAAAGGAATTAAAATAGTTATATTTTTATTGGCTTCCAGATTAAGCATAGTTTCATAAATAAGAGAAGTTTCTAAAATCACCAAATCAGAGAAGTTTCTGAAATCACCTATGGAAACTCAGAATCTCAAAATAAAGTTTTTTCTTCGCTTCAGAAGTAATTAAAGATGTAAGTTCACCTTTTTCTCAGGAACTCCACTGGTGACACAAAAGTTGATAGTTTTCTGATCTTTCTTGCACTGGTAGGAAAAGGAAGAGAATTACAGAGCTGCTTTTGTAAAAAAAATAAGCAAAGAATCATGATTTTGTATATATATGTGTGTGTGTGTGTGTATGTGTGTGGAATAGACAGCAAAAGGCAATTACCATTTATACCTAACAATTTAATTTTTGGTACAAATGAAACATTTCACTCAACAACCAAACAAATAAATAAACAAAACAAAAAAACTTTTCTACATAGCCACTTAAATTACACTTTTGTTTTTTGTATACCTGGTCTTCTGCATGAGAAATGGGTTTCTCTTAAGCAGATCTATGAATTTAGAGACTTTAGATTTTTTTATTTTTGATTTGTGTAGTTTTTCATGACACAGACTCTCTTTTCCCTAGAAGAAAATTGACTAAGTATTGCTTCTAGAGAGAGCACCTGAAGAGCATCTTTGGCATGAATTGCTTACCAGAATTCATCTTTGGGGTGAATCACCTACCAGAAATCTAAATTAAATTGATAAGTCTTGGAAATGAAAGAAGGGAGGGAGGAATGAATGAAAGGATGTTTAATACAGCAGGAAAGAGGAGCGCCTTTTTTATTGAGCATGCACGTAAATTGTCTGTAAAAATTGGCAAATAGCTGATAAAGTCAGGTGGGAGTCCTAAGTTGTTGTGGATAGTAAACATGGGGTTGGGAACATTTCTAACTTTATATGATTTGTAATGTGCTTTCAGCTACTTACTCTTTTCATTATTATGTAGGAAGATCTCTTAATAGCTAGTTTTGAAAATATGCTGTCTTAATGTCCAGTAGTGATCAAAAAAGTAAATCAGGAGTTAAAAGATTCTGAAAGGAAGGGCTAGGAAAATAGTAGATAATATTATGAACAACAATCAGGATGATTAAAGGAATGGGATAGTTTTAATTCAAGTGAAAATACTTTTCATTATGGAAGAGGATTAAAAAGATGGTGTGGGGTTGAAGTCTGTAAAATGAAGTACAGTATGAAAAGCATGATTAAGGAACATTCTGCATACATGCTTCTGTAATGCAGAAAAGGGGTCATCAAAATAAAAAAAAAAATCAGGTGACTGATTCAAAAGGAACAAGCTAGTTCTAGTTCATAAGACAAGCAGCACTACTGTGAACTCTTTTCTCTTGGGTACTATGGGTTCAAAAAGTTCTAAGTAATTTAGGAAGTTGGAGCCCTAGACAGATGTATGCTGAGAAATTGTACAAGGATCATTGTATCCTTACAGAGTTTTCATACTGTGCACAGCTGTCTGCTCTTGTCTGTTGTTAGAGACAGCTTTTTTTTTCTTTGCCTGCTGGACCTTTGGTCTTATGTATTGTAGTATTATGAAAGTACAAGACTATAGCAAAAGAATGTCAACTTTTACGGAAGTTGCTTAAAGTGTAGGTTGGAAAAAGGGGTACAGGATTGGGAGAGGCAGAATCAGAAGAACAGACAAAGCCTAGGTTTGAAGGAGTATAAGAAGGTATGAAGAAGAATCCTAATTGTTTTTATTCTGGGAACATTAATTCTATTAATAATATTTTTGGCATAATGTATTGAGAAAGTACAGAATTTAATGTCATCTCTTGTTTATTCATAAATATTTTAAAATATAATTTGGTAGTTTGGAACAAGCAGCAAAAATCTGGTTAATATATTAATTTTTTGTGGGAGAGACATCCCAGCACACTAATGATGTAGCAGGTTTATGCTACAACAGCAGCTCTTGAGTGGTCTGGTTGCAGCTAAGTTGCACATTCATTATCTGAGAGTTATCCTGGTTGGAGAACTAGTCTGTGATCTACGCTTTGATTCCGTGACTTCTTCATTAGGCTGTGCCATAGTATTCCTCTGAGTTGATCACAGATTAATAGCATGTTATCTTAGTGCTACCTGGCAGAGTGATCTTTACACAGGTCACTGTGATCTTCCGTAGTTAACAAATACAAAATTTTACCCAATGGAGTATTGCAATAAGTACAGTCTTAAATACTGCTAGTGGAAAGAATCATTGAAAATTTTCCCAAAGACTAAAGTGTAAATTTACATCTTCTGGTGTCATGACTATCCTTCCCTTTTTTAGATATCCTTACTTGTGGCTCTTCTTCCTTAAAAACAAGTGGAATTCTCACCTTTAATGGTAGTTGTACATTAGCTGTTTACACAGACACCCTTATACAATTTTTAAAGCAGAAAGTTCATTGTTAAAAGTTACTATAGATAGCTGTTTGGTTGAAAAAGATGTTAGAAACTGTCCTTTTTCTGTTACCAGGTGAGCGAAGCAGGTGTTCACAGACCACATGTGGGTGGAATCCATGGACGCAGTAATGATGGAGCTTATTCACTTGTATTAGCTGGAGGATTTGAAGATGAAGTGGTATGTCATTTATCCAAGCAATGATTTTGCTGTTCTAATACATTAATCTTTTTAAACATAGAGGGTTTTGTTTATTGTTGATATGAACCTTACTGCTTATGCAAATACAACTGTGAAAAAAATAACTACCATTGATAAAAAATCCAGTAGTTCTTAGTATTTTGGAGAGAAATATATAAGCAGATCTTTCTAAAAGAATGCTCACGCTTATGCTCAAGGAAGAAATTGCAGCTGAATTTTACATTATTTAGGGTAGTAAAATTTCAGTATACTTTCAGAGTCTCAATTTAGTATTATGTAAAATCTGACAATGATATGCAGATAATTTTATGTTCTTTGGTCATGATTTTTATTGCTTTCAAGTTAGATAAATGCCTCGTCCTTTTGGTTTGCTTATGCAATGTGTTTATTTTAATGAAGCAAGAATAAAAGGTACCTGTTACTTAATTCTGTGAAGTTCTGAGGGTTCTTGACTCCTACTGATCAGTGCTTTCAGCATTTCACAGGAAAGTCTCGGTGTTATCATTCCCAAAGTAGCTGGAAAAATTTCTACTTTGATGTAAGATCTGAGTAGAGCAACCAAAGCAGTTACATTGCTAAACAAAACTAACTGCCTCCAACCTTCTTCCTGTGATGTTGATCAACATTTGTTTATGAATAGATTACTGTTCGCTGCAATCAAATAATGCTTACACAAGGTACATCCCTTCCTGCAGTTCGGTTCCACCAGGTGGGATTTTGAATCATGCGTGCATCAGGTGAAGGATAAAGCAGTAAGCAGTCCATTTTTTTGACAGCATGCATAGCTGCTAATCACAAGGACAAAGGCACTGGAGAAAGAAATAAGCATCTGAAATAGCCTCAGAATGTAATATATTTGCCGACAGCACCTACAGCTGATGCTGCAGCAGGGTATTGTCTCTGCAGGTATCTGTGTCTCTTTGTTGAACAGGTCACATGAGGAGGTACTTGGTGTCGTGGTACATTACTATGTCCTTTGAATCAACTCTAAGCTGAATTCTAGGACCCTAGATGCGATCTTCTATCTGCCATCTTCTTTTTCGTAGTGATACTGATGTCCCTTACTTCTGCTGCTGTCATTATTAAATTAATAATATTTAATAAAGCTATTTGAATCCTTGGCATGCCTGTTTCTGTTTAGCTAAGTGAACTGTGATCATGTGATTTTGAGGACACTTAGACACTGTCATAGCCTCAGTGGCATATGTGATTTTGAAGAAGCATAGCAGGGGAGAAATACTGCAGGTGATACCTAATAATTCATATGAATATCAGCTTTTTTGAAGTTCTCTAAAGTAAGGATGCAAGGGGAAAAAAATGTTTTTCCAGGTGCATTTTTTGAATTAGGGTTTTTTCTCAGTTCTTTTTTCATATACCAATTTTTATTTTCCAGTTTAATTCTATTTCCTGTTCTGTGCAAAAGGTTGAAATTAAACTCCTACAAGAATACCCAGGGAAAAATCAAATTCTGTATAATAAGTATCCTTAATTTAATATATCTTTCCTCCAATTAAACTTTTACGTTCAAATTTACATAAAATCGTCTGTTACTTTATTGTATGAGAAGAAAAGAGAAGTGACCCCTACTTGAATTTCAGTAGTATCACACAGTGCGTAAGTTTTGAGATTGAGAAATAAATGCATTTGGGAAACCTTTACCATATGGTTATAATCTTTATTTACACACTTTGCTTATGTGTCATCGTAATGCCCTTCTTGTGGCTTTAAATTAACAGTTCACTGTTGGGGTAAAATAATTGCAAAAATATATTCTAGGAAACTGAATTCATTGTCTGGCATTCAGATCATGACATTTTTATGCTGCATCTTTGGAAACTTATGGTCCTGCAGACCCAGACTTGTCTGCAGCTTTGCTCAAGTTGTGACATTCTGAGTGCTCAGTAACAACGAGTTCTGTCAGAGGAGGATCTGCCCTCAAGATTGAGAAGGGGTATAGTCATAGGTTATGAAATGAGCAGTGTGTGACATTGTTTTGCATGTGAAATTTAGCCTCATTCTTAGTTACATGCCTGTAAAATGTTTGCATATTAGTCTCTTTCTTATAAATGTTTAATATTCTATTTTTGTGACAAATTATGTGGGTTAACTATTTAAGATACAGTCCTACAATAGTTAGCTTTAGAGTCTTGAATATATTAATAATACTAATCTTGTTCTTGGTAGTAACTGTAATGGGAACATTTAGCTGAAGAAATTGTGGGATTTCTTCATGAATTTGAAATCTAAGAAGTATTTCAGAATAGACTAACATTTAGACACTGGATATTCAACATTAACAATGATAGTGCAATCACAGTGTTCATGATAAAAATATTTTGACTTGCTTGTTCATCAAATCAAATAGCAGAAGAAATTTCACTTTTGTGTTTAAAAATTGTCTTCTTCCAAGCTTGCGTCATTGTTTTTTTGAGTCAGATTTAAAACTGATGTTTATTTACTTTTACTTTATTTACAAAAGTGCTTTTGCATATAGGATTGTAAGTGAAATCTTGGAAGTGAGATTCAGTATCTGTTGGAGAACAGTATCTGCTGTGATCATTTGTATCATCTGGTAAAATAATCTGGAAGTACAAAAAAGAGTAGCATCTCTAATGCCTCAAAAGGGACCCTGGGCAAATATACTTGTTTCTTAGGTTTGTTGGTTTATTTATACTAAAACCATTCAGTCCCTGTGGTATAGCATTTACAGAGTACTTCATGAAATGGTTCATTGTCCATTTTGAATGATCTGTATCTTTATGCTATTCTTGTGTTTGGGTAATCAGTCCCAATGTGTTAGTACAGCTGTTGCTCCTCTTGCTTGAAATAATCCAGTAACAAATAAATGCTGTTTAGGCCACTGGATTTTCCCAAACCTTCTCATGAGGATGTAGCATTTCAGAAACTCCGCTTGGGGTTCATTGCACAGTGAAAGCACTAAATCAGTTCCATCAGTGGCAAAGATGCCGTGCAAGTATTGTAGTGAATTGCATACTTAAATTGCTTTAAATCCAAATAAAGTCTCAATAAAGAGCTTCAAATTTGAGTCAAAGTTTTTTATATCCAAAGACCATTGCGAGTAACAGATTACCTAGAAATGTATATGTGATACGTAGCTTTATTAACGAGATTGCAGGTCTTGCCTGGATCACCAGAATCCAGTGCAAGCCCTGATGCAGAAGAGATGCAGTGTCCTATATAAATTTTCTGAATTATCCTGTTGTGCTCTGTTACCAAGGGAACAGTTCTTTTCAGATATGCACTGCTCTGTTTTATACTACTGAGAATCCAACATAACAAGTTCATTACAGCCATTACATTGAGAGTCTGTCTGCCACCTGGGTTGAATGTGTAGCTGCAAACTTGATGACTGATGCTGTGAAACTTGCTGTTTTCAAATGCTGTCATGTTTCCAAGGTCTCAGGACCCAACTGGTTTGGTACCTACTTGGAACTCCAAAATAATGTGAGACAGTTTTAGTATCTCATTATATGATAGCCACCAAATACCTTTCTTCTCACTCTTAATTGGTATTTGTCCATTCTTGTTGCCTCAAATACTAAGGAAATACTTGACAAAATTTGTTGGACTAGCTTTAATACTTGCCTGTTCCCGGTGATTCAGATTTTCACAGCAGCTTCTGTTCTGTGACAGCCTTCTGTCCACCTTGTCTGTTATTCTGTATGATTAGCTATCAGTCGTGCAAAGTGCTAATGCCAAAAAATACCTTTCTTGTATCGTTTTCTGAATTTCATTGTCTCCTCTATACCTGCATTATATTCAGAATTATTTTCACATCCCAATAACCACTACTTTGTTGCACAGACCAGACCCTTTTTGTCCTTTCTGACTGCTGGTACTGTGACTGTCACTGTCATCTTACCTGTCTGTTTGTCAGCTTCTTTCATGATTAAGTGTGAAACTTTCATCTGTACCACTCTTATTTGTGCTTTTTCAAGGTGCATTTGAAAGTCTTTGCAAGTCTGGTTGTTTCTAAAGCATTGAAGAAAAAATTTGATATGATGTTAAAGTGGATTAAAAATGGAAAATAATGTTGCCAATGCTTAGTAAAACACCACTTAGATCTTTATTTCGCCCTTTTTTTTATATATTTCATGCTGTCCAAGAAACATTCTGTTCATAAGAGTACTGCAGGTCAAGGAAGTAGGCCATATTTTCTGTCTGTGAATGCATAACATGCTGAGATACTTTCATGCTCAAATTCATATGTTTTCAACGAGAAGTTAGTAGAGTACCATCAATCTATAGCCTTCATAACATTTTGAAGGATCAGCATAATTTTTGTTTTTCCATTGTGTGAAACTGTGAGTTTCTTGCAGGGCTTCGTTGATTTTTTGCATGAACACTAATAAAAATTAATTCTTATGATATTAAGTATGTATTTAAATGAAGGAAAGATGAAAGTAACATTCCAATTCCTTTTGCAGAATCTTTGCCTAATATATCATTTTTTTTTTTTTTTTCTCAAGTTTGCACAAGCTTCTTATTCAGTGTTGAAATATAAGCTATTTGAATGGGCTGGATGCATCAAGCAAATTCCCAATCAGCCTTGTGTTATCTCCACATTTTGTTTGCCATGATGTTGTTAGCAATCATTGAAAAAAAAAAACATAGCTCAATTCTCTGATACCTGGCTTTGTACAATGTATTCTGTCCTTTCTTGGTAAATGGTTCTTGCCTTTTCAGTCTTTCATTTTTTGGAAATTGTTTCATATATTATCCTTATACAACACAATTATTTATATCTGTTATTTTTTTGGAGATTCACTGAGCACAGATAAGTAGACTGTTTTAGGAAAGGATATACCAGAGTTTATACGATGTCTTTGTTAGGTTTAGAGTATTTTTTTCAGCTTCTTAGCACCTGCTTGTTATTATGTATAGATAAATCTTGAGAGAGAAATACTCTAATACAGCAGCTGAATTTCTGTTGGGTTTTCCCTACACAGAATAAGATAAAATCATTTCTATAATTAATTTATGGCCTTGTACAACCAGCATTTCTTTTTCTAACTTTCTCTTTTTCTGCTGTTGTCAGTCATGAATTATCTGTAACAGTCTTGCAATGGATCCTTAATAATATCAGACTTTTAATAGTGGTAAGAAATTGACTGATTTTACTACTGCATACAAGTATCTTCAGAATTTTATTGTAAAAAAATAATATAAACTTTACTTTCCTATTATTTACTATTATACTGTTGCTTCGTGATTTGTACAAAATTTGCATCTCCAAAGAAATACCATTTTAAGTATATTTTTTTCTTTCTAGAAATTCTTGAATTTACTAGGAGTAATGAATTTCTGTGACATACTTCCTAAAGAAAATAGTAGTACTGGCTTTACTTATGTGTGTGTAGCTTTTGATTGTTCTTTTGGTACATGGCAAAAGATTTCATCAACCGTCCTTCAGTGTAAATACTATTTTATGTAGGAAATATACTACATAGTTGTATCAGCTTAAAATGTGAATCTAAATGAATTTAAGATCTTATTGGTTTGGAGTAGCTGGAGCTATTACATTAAAGCACCTGCCTTGTATTTAAGCACACATGGCTCCGACTTACTATCACTTGGCCCCTTGCACAAACTGAAATGAGCTATTTATGACTCTCCAAGTTATTTATTCTATAATGATTATCTTTGTTATGAAAAACAAATGCCCTGCTTTAGCAAGAGCTACACCACTTGCTAGAATGTGTTCTCTAAGAAATACTTTGTTTTCAAAGGCAATTTTTAAAAAAGATAATATTTTTAATAGGGATTTTCTGGTGAATATGTTATATCTAGACTAGTAAGAGTTAGACTAGTAGACTAGTCTAACTAGTAGTTACTAGTAGACTAGTAACTACGCTGACACAACTATTGTAGGACAATGATACTGAAATAGAAAACATGACTTTCCATATTTTGGACTATATTTTTTGTCTGAGTATATAGAGCAAATTAAATTGCCTTTGTATATACATATATATATATATAATTGCTTTGATTTGGAGTGTTAAAAACAAGGATAATCTTCTTGCACAGGATCGAGGAGATGAATTCACTTACACTGGGAGTGGAGGTAGAGATCTTTCTGGCAACAAAAGGATTGGAGAACATTCATTTGATCAGACATTAACACACATGAATAGGTAAGTTTTCCAGATAGAATAAAAAAGTATTCCAAAAACAAAAAACTATGTTATAATGCTTTAATTTAAAATTAACATTTTACAAAATTCATTCTCTCTTGTATATGCATTTGTAAATGGTGATGCCTTTTGCTGCAAAGAGGCATTTTATGAAGCATTATGTTTTGTTGATTTAAAGAAATGTTTGCACCTGAATGAAGTACCCTGCTGTAGTAGATGCAGCTAGTTGTCTCTGGTTGAAATTGTCCTACAGTTTCCTTCAAGAGACTCTGTTCTAAGCTGGTGAGAAGTTTGTCAACACCTTTGGGTGGAACTTTTCTATTCCACGTGACTCTCTCAGGCTGATTATTATTTTTAAGTTTCACATTAAATGGTTAAGTCAGCTATGAAAGTTAAGTGTTAAGAAAGAATGTTCCCCTGATAGAAGAAATCCTCAATAGTTTGAGAGTCCTTTCTTCCATGATAGCTCTGCATGAAAAACAATGAAATAGTGTTGCTTTCTTAAAAAAACAGGCATCTGAAAAAGAACATTTATGTCCAAAAAGATTAGACATACACTTACAGTATTTTTGTGTGCTTTAAAAACACTGCCTGAACAAAGAGTTCTCCTTCCTTTTTTATTTCTAAGAGCATAATGCCTGTTATGTAGCTGACCACGTAACAACTGTGGAGTGCTAAGATTGACTGAGACCTTTTGTTTGCTAGGCCTCCTTTTACATCTGATGCGCTGCTGTCAAGTAGAACGGAGAGAGATTCTTTCAGCTTTTTGGTCATGTTTAAAGGAGAAAGAGGAAAAGCCTGGCTTGGATGCTGAGAAAGGGAGAGAGGGAGGGAGGGAGGAAGAGAGAGAGGGAAAGAGAACGTGATGTGAACAAGAACAAGGAGGGAAGATGGAAGGTTTAAGCAATAGATTTGCAAGCATTTTCAGTGAATAGAGCAACTGCCTTTTCAAAATAGAATTAAGAGCTGTGCTTCTTAGTGTCAGCATGTTTCTGCTTTTAGGAAATGAAATATCCGCAGGCAAATCTTGTCTTGTAGCTTTGCAGCAGTACACTCCGTGCTATATTTACAGAGTATAGTAAGGTGCTGCTCTCCATTACTGATTGATAAAAGATCTCAAGCACTTTGGTGCAGAAGATTGGTATGACTCTGTGTAGTAGGATCAGAATTGTTTTTTGCGTGTCTGAATATTTCTCCTTTTATTTATCTATATATGAAATATTTTTTGCAATACTCATTGTATCCCTGTCTCACGCCATTCTTTACAATGTGGATTTTCTATATGTACCGTTCCTGTTTATGAACCACATTATTTCTTCTGTTCTGAGATATGTGGTTTGATTTGAGTCTGATTCTGAAGGCTTTTCAATCCATGGTTAAATCAGACGATGATAGCAGAGATACTATACTGTTTGTTGCAGCAGTTTGGTCTGGTAGGTGTGGACATTCTTACTGCTTTTCTCTGGGTTTCTAGAAGACAGTCTTCATATAGGATGAAGAGGTTTGCTTGTCTGTGAGTTAGCTATTATTATTTAACTCCTACTCTGAGGCAATTTATGTATTACGTGAGAGATTTCAGTTATTTAGAGATTTTTGGATGGTTACTATGTACTTTTTCTATGTAACATTTTTCCTTGCATTCATTACTTCTGTGTACCCACTTAAAAAGTCTAAAAACCTGTTAGTGGGGAATGATACAGAAAGTTTTCCTTTTGTTGTATTTTTGTAACTCCTTCAATATTATCTAGGAATAGATTAATTTTAAAAATGAAGGATATTAAATCTGAAAGTATTTAGTTTATTTATCTATATTAGATGAGTTTTCATCTTGACCATTGGCAACAAGATACTTTTTGTTCCTTTTTTTTTCATCATACATGGTAGCATGGAACTTATTGCTTCTGCAGTTCTGCAGTTGTTAAAGAATATACTAAAAGATTCTATGCTTCTTGATAAAATATAATTAGATTTGGGAAGTAGACGTGATGTAGTGACATTAATTCTCAAAAATGTTGTACAAAGCAATCTGTTTTATGAATATTTAAAATCTGTCTTTAGGGCATTGGCACTTAATTGTGATGCCCCATTGGATGATAAAAATGGAGCAGAGTCTAAGAATTGGAGAGCTGGTAAGCCAGTCCGAGTCGTACGTAGTTCAAAAGGACGGAGGATCAGCAAATATGCCCCAGAGGAAGGCAACAGATATGATGGCATTTACAAGGTATTTCTATTTCTCCTGTGTACAACATAACATTTTTCTAAAGCTGTTTTAAAAAGTCTTGTGCATGTTACATTGTAAATTCTTCGTTATTGCTTAAAAGAAAGAATTCTTTTTTCTCCAGGATAACATTTTAGCCTTAGTTCATTCCACAAAGAACTGAAATTAAATTAGTCAGAGCAGTGATAATAGAACATAGTCCAATAATAGGATATATAAAATTGAATATGTCAACTACTTATGTGTGCTTACTGAATGATATTTGTCACTGGAAATCAACTAATTTCCTTGTGCCTTCCAACTGTGCTCTAGCTTTTGAACGTTTGATGACATTTCAACATCTGAAATAAAGAACACTATATTTATCAAAAAAAAACAAACAAACAAACAAAAAAAAACTTTTGCAGGTACTGGAAAGGCCATTTTATAATAATAATGTGGGACTTAGCATTCTAATTTCTTCTTGAACAATTAAAGTACGACTCTATATATGTGTTTCACTTGTAATGGCAGTAATTCTATATTTTCTGTAGGTGGTGAAATATTGGCCAGAAATTGGAAAATGTGGATTTTTAGTTTGGCGCTATCTTCTGAGAAGAGATGATGTTGAGCCTGCACCTTGGACTTCAGAAGGAATGGAACGGTCAAAGAAACTGGGTCTGAGTGTACAGGTTCGAATCAGGGCTTGCAGAGCAGGGATTTTTTTCTCAGTTCAAGTAAATGCAATCCAAAATTGGAAATCAGTTAAATTAAAGCCCCATTTTTTTCCTGTACTTCACTGTGGCAGGATCAAATACAAACAAACAAACGAACAAACACACAAACAAACAACAACAACAAAAAAAAAACGCTAAAAATTAAATGTACACTGGAAAAATCTTTTAAAATTTGACAAAGCAGAAGGAATGGTAGGTGAAGCTTTCTGTCTTAAAAGTGAATTACTTTGCATATATACATTAGAAAATTAAGAGTTTGAATCCAGTTTGAGAAACATATGAGAGAAATCAAAAAAATGTGTTCATTTTTATGTGCTTTTCTCTATGTGTGACTGAGGAGTTTGTACCGACCATGTATTTCAGGCGCAAAATTAGAGCCAGGAGGACTCAGGCATTGCAGAATCCATGAAAGATGGAAAGAATTAACACAGTATTTCTTTTCTCAGCAAGGCTGAGTTTATCATACTATATACCATCATCTTCAACTTTGCTTTTACAGGAAACTTTGTATAGTTGGAAGGGCGTGGATTTGGATATCAGTTTCATTTTAACAGAACTCACTCTAGATTAGATCCTTTGACTTGGCTACAATTTCTCAAATATAGATAGTAATTTAAAACTTTTCTACATCATGTAGGGTTTTAAAAATTATTTTGTAATTATTTCAATATGTAGTCATAGGGTTTCAGAATCTTGTAGAAATTAGTCTTGCTCATAATTGGAAATTCCTGTATGCCAGTGGTTTTTGTTTTAAATCTATGCTTTTTATTTTAGTATCCAGAAGGTTATTTGGAAGCCATGGCTAGTAAGGAGAAGAAAGATAAGGTTAAAAAGCAAACTGTGAAACAGGAGCCATCCAGCCAGAGTAATGGAAACCAGAAAAGGACAATTGACGATGGTATTTCTTTTTACTTTATGGCATTCATCAGCAAAGTCTGTCTTGTTATGTTTCGTAAGCCAACAACATGAAAACTTTGCAGAAACATGAAGCTATTTGGAGTACTAGTGTAAATTGTTAAGCACATGTTCTGTGATACAGTAGTAGCCTAGGGATCTTATGAATTTATTTACTACACTTAGTGTTTTTTTTTATTTAAGCTCTGTAGAAAAGTGAACAGTCTTCTGTGCATTCCACAGTAATGCTGAGCTGAAGTGAGTTGGAGTAGGGATTTGATTGCTGCATTTTATGGGTGTAGTCCATGTAGTCCCTTCTAGAAACAGTTTTGCCTTCTCCTTACATTAGCTTAGACTAACACTCTGGTATTACTGTGTCTGATGGTCATAATCTTAAGCAGGTATAGAGGAACCTACAAATACACCTAAAGCCATGAGAATGGGAGATGGAGGGAAAGGAGAAGCTTTCCAATTGACCCAAGAACAGCAATGGCTGATTAGAGAAGATTGTATGAACCAGAAACTGTGGGATGAAGTGCTTGCTTCTCTTAAGGAAGGACCAGTATGTTTGCTGCATGCTTAATTTTTTTCCTTTCTTTATTTTACTTTCCTTTAAGTGTTAGAAGAAATCTTCAGTCTCTCTTAAAACATAATTTACTTGTTGAACTTTTGCTGAATACATACTGTTTCTAGCATTAGTATTATTTGTAAAGCTTTGATTTAAAGAAAATTATCCTTTTTATAGCAATAGCAATCCAATAGCAAATCCTTTTAGGGTTTCCTGCTGATGACTACGCTGGCATCTACATAGTAGAGATCTTGTCTTGCTCAAAAAGCATTAAAAGTGCTTGTTTACTCATTTTTGAAGGGAGTATGTTTTCTCTGAAATGAAAACGTATTTTTGTGCTGTACTGATGTGAGAAGTCAGGCATTAAGAAGATGGTTCTAGACACCACTTTTTTGTTTTGACGGAAAGTAATTTTATGGCAGAAAATATAGCTTGCTTTCTTTGTTTAAGGAGACAGAAGTACAGTCATTTTCAAGCTTAGATACGGAATTTAATATTTTAATCCAAATCGAGATTATTCCACTCTCTAGAGGAGTAACCTTCAGTAAGAGAGAAAATACTTTCCTCCCCCCAAATGTCAAGAAAATAGCAAGAGTAACTCAAGATAGAAGAAACTATAGACACTAATATAAAAAAAAAGTCCACAGAAGGAATATCTCCTGAAATTCTATATCCTTCAGTAAAAATTAGTCTTACCAATGTCAAGTTCATAGTTATTTTAGCTGTTTTGCAGAAGAAGTCAAAGCACTATGAATTTAAAGCAACTTTTTAAAACCCCGTATCAATTCAATGAAAAACAAACCGTTGGTTGGAAAATGAATGTCTAAAATGAACATACATAACTACTTTATCTGAGAATTACCACTAGCTATTTATAGTGCTTCTCTAACAGAAAAAAAAACATCTAAATATAGCTCCCTGTTCTTTCTCTTCAATGGTTTTGCTATAATACAAAATAATGCTTTACCTTCGTGTAGGAACCAATATTGTAAAGTTACTAGCTTTTGTCTGTGTTCAATCCAGTGCGTGTAATGATTAGAAAGAATTTTAGCCCAAAATTGTACATAAGCAAGAGAGATATAAGTTTCTAAAAAGAAGAAAACAATAATTTAAAAGCAGTTGAGTCACTGAAAAGTCATTTTTCTACAGGTTCCAAACCAAAATTTTGGTAAAAGTTTCATTTGGTTGCTACTAAAGAAAATAGGAATGGATAGCTACTATGACAATGTAAAACTTTCTGGTTGAAACAACTACATTCCCATTTTAACTAAATAAATTGTCATTAAAGATTTTTTAAGTGATTGCAAAGAACCATATTTGAGCTATAGAGGTACCTTTTTTTCTATACTCAAACCTTTATGCTTGAGGTATGTGGAGATCTCTGATGTGTCAGAGATAAGCATGCTTGTATGTGTAAAACATCTGATACAAATATATCATGAGATGCCTCAGAGATACTCTGAGAAGATTTAAAGAACAGGGAGGTTGTTTTACAGACTGCAGAGAATTCGGAGTGAGGACAAAAGAAGCTGTTAAGCTAGCCGTAACCCATAGGCACAGGAGGAGGTGACTTTCTGAGTAAGAGTAATGTGAGGCAGTTTTCTTCTCCCTTGGCAGAGCAGCAGAGATGATTCTGCTGCATTTCTGACACAAGCAAAATTCGAGCAAGAGTTAATAAACACTACTAGTAAATGCTCTGACCTATGCCATAAAGTAGGCTTGAGGAGCTCTGCAATATGTTTCATTTTCCTTGTAGTACTCTTACAAACAAGTAAATAATCTTTCAAACATTACTTCTCTGAATTGTGGAAGAGCAGAGAAATCAAATAGTTATGGAAATGCTTCCTGATAAGTGCCACACTCTTGGCTGTGGAGTATTTAAAAACTTTTGGAAGTTCATCAATCTTTATGTAAAAAGTGTCATTTACTACAAGTGCACCTTTCAATGAATAGTATTGGAGAAAACATGGTTCCATCCTGATGAAATGAAGGAAGAGACTGTAAGTAATAAATATGATCAGAATATAGGCACAGATAATAGCATCAAGAGGGTGTGAAAATGCCTGGATAGATATCTTAGCAGTATTGTGTTAGTGTTGGTTGGCTCTGGAAGGAAATGTAACATTGACCGAGTCTTGAAGAGTACACTAGAGGAGTTTCAGCATAAGCAATTTCTTTGCAAAGCAAAGCAGTTGTCTAACCACTTTATAAATTGAGTTTAGCAACTTAAACGACTTTTGTAATATTTTTACTTTCTGTTAAGTGAGTTTGGTAGACTAGCTTGTTTGGTAGACTAGACTTGTATAAGTGTCTCATTGGTTAATCCATGCATTTGACACTTTTTCAGAGGCCAACTGATTTTATCATCTTCTTGGCTTAGGTCTGAGTGTTGAATGTAAATTTCATACATAAGTTCATAAATAATTTACATGTATGTAGTAATTACAGAAGCTGGGCAATGTAGGCAATGTAGTTTTGTAACTAATAAATTTAGTTAAAATAAAAATACTTTTTCTTTGCATATTTTTGGTGTGCCTCTCAACAGTATGTCTTTTTTGTCCTTTGCCCTACACTAGAATTTTTTGAAGAAACTGGAACAATCCTTTATGTGTGTCTGCTGCCAGGAGCTGGTTTACCAGCCAGTGACAACAGAGTGCCTCCACAACGTCTGTAAAGTAAGAATAAACTCGGTCATGCTCTGGGCTGTTTTCTTGGCTCTGAGACAGCAGTCACTAGAGCCAAAATGTATTTTAGAAAGTTGATAATCATTGCCTAGCATTCTGAGCAATAACTCACAATGAGTTTGCCTTCAGTGATTGCTGTGTAATCTTAATTTTACATAATAAAGAGTGTAACTGTACTTAGTATAAATCCTGATAGACATAATGAGTCAAATTTATCATTGCTGTCATTCCATTGTGTTCAGTGGAGGTATGTTAGGAAATTACTTGAGCCAAATGTTGGTATGGAAACAATAATTTAATTTTTCATAGTTAAGGAATAAAAACAGATCTTAAAAATGTGTAACATGTTAATGAAGAGTTGTTGAAACAGTAGAGGGTAATTACAAGAAAATTATTTGGGTTCATTACAAATTACCATATTACTCTAAACATGTCTTTAAGGCTTAACTGAGTCTTGTCAGATGAGGTAGATAGATGGATGCTGTTACTTAAACAATATATCTGTTAATTCACCTTCAGCTTGACATGAAGGTCTGCAGTACTGTTGCATTCTAACAGGGATTCTAGAAAGAAGCTGCAGACGTGGCTGTGCTTCACAGGAAGGCATTAATGGAAATCTCAGCAGTGATGTTTAATTCCTCCCAGACTCAATGTTTCACATCCCAGTCCAGAGCAGAGTTCTTTTGTTAGGTCATTTTAGTCACATAGGCAAAAATATGCCCCAGAAGGCTTGGTAATGACTTTTTTTTTTTTTTTTTTTTTTTTTTTTTCTGGAAGTACAGAAAATTGTGTCTTTGGTTTATAGTAATTCCTTAGTTTTTGCTGGTTAAGCTGTCAGTATAAAATGACGTTCTCACAATTTACTTCTCAATCTTTTTTATGTCCTAGAGTTGTTTACAGCGTTCCTTCAGAGCTGAGGTCTTCACTTGCCCTGCTTGCCGCTATGACCTGGGGAAGGGCTACACTATGGTTCCCAACAAGATACTGCAGACCCTATTGGACCAGTTCTTCCCTGGTTACAGTAAAGGACGATGATGTGCTCAGATCCTTCCAAACTTCTCCCAGTGACTTTATAGACAGTAAAGGAGAATAAACATGGGGAATTCAACAGTGGACCAGCCAGCTTGATGGGACTCAATATATTGTCACATTTTGAAGCAGCTAACCCTCTTCCCCTCATAGCCATCTTTTTGGTGTAGTGAGAACTCTAACTCTCAGCTGTCTTTTAACATCAAGGGTAGTTTTGGCCAGTTAACAAATAGTTTTTAAAGAAAAAAAAAAGAAAGCCTCAGCTCTTACTGGCCTAGCTGATGCTTAATTTATGATTTGTTTTTTTGTAACTACCTCAGGACAGAGGAGGATAAATTATGGGGATGATAAAAAGTTAGTTAAGTTTTAGCTACACACTGCCTCCTGAATATTAGTTGTGCCTGGTCCATGTGGTTTGATTTACATAAAAAAATAAAAAATAATAAAAAAAAAGAAACCAACAACAAAACAAAAACCCACAAAAAAAAATAAATAAAAAAAAAAGCAAAAAAACAGAAACAGCACTTAAGCCAGCTGGATTAAAGAACAGCAAATTCTGTGGTGTGCATAATCCTTTTTTGTCTTTTTCTTCCATTATGCTGTATTTTTTTTGCAAGAACAGGCTGATTTTTAGTCTATTTTTGTGAGCTTCATTGTGCTTTTCTTGTATCTTATGCAAGTTGACTACTAATGACTAATGAGAACAATATGAATGCATTGTTGCTGCATTAGTGTAAAGTGATCTGTGTTTTTTGCACTTAAAGAGGGTATTCAAGACACTCTAGTTGTGTAAAAAATATTTCATATTAAAAACTGCCACTTCTGTATTAGTTAAACTGTATGCTTTTAGTAGGTCTTGTATCAGTGGCAATACATCTACACAGCATTGAAGGCAGTGCTAGCTTGGAGAGGGTTCAAATCGCTTCATATTGTGATCTGAAATTTTATATACAATATATCCCCCCCAAATATACCTTATTAAATATTTTATGATTCAGAAAAGTTGCTAATTTTGGTTTTTACTATTATCCAGTTACTTAAATCACATTTTTTTTTTGAGATTTATTTTTTCTGGATTACTATGTATTTTCCTTAGGCGGGACTCTTTTTCCTTAAATCATGAGACTTTACACTCATTTATCAATGCAAAAATTGTTAAATTAAGAAAAAAAAAAAAAAAAAAAAAAAAACACAAAACGTCTGTATTCATGGGCTCACAAGTATTCTACAGCAGTGGCTGTTGTCCTGCTACTCTGGTCTCTGCTGAGCTTTTGATGGAAGCGTGTTAGTTGGATTTCAGTCTGTCCTGGAGCCAGAGCAAGCCCTCCCTGCGGGGCTGGCAGTGGAGTTGGGAGCTGCTCAGCGCTCAGGTTGTGCGCAATGAACGGGTCATTCAGAGGCACGTGGTATTCCTCCTCTCCATGGCCAAATGTTAGCTTAGTGGCTTATTCATTTATTTTGAAGTAACTTCTCTCTCTCCTCACCCACCCCGCTGGTCTCCTTAGGATTTTAGTAGCATCCAAAATACATAAAGGTGGTAGTATCCCTGGTAATGTATCAAAAAACAAACCAAACCAAATCGGACCAAACAGGTGTTGCTGAACAGTTGTGAAAGAAGTAGCTCTTTGGCTTTTTCTGTGCTTATTAAAATGAAGATTCAGCCTTTGTTCAGTAGGTGGACTAGTATTAATAGTAAGCATGCAATTTAACAGAGCTGTAGACAGTCTTACATCCTGTTGAATGTCTGTTTTACGTAATGGTAGCACATTTTATTCTATTAACAGATGTCATTTTACCTCTGTAAGGCTCATTTGCATTTTTTTTAGTAAGCAAAGATGCCTTTTTTCCATTCAATCACTTTTTACCAATTGATCAATTGGATATATAATAGCTTTGCACCATTTTGAGAGGGAAAACTCTCAAAACTGTTCATAGGAAAATTCATTTTTTAATTCATGTCCTAGCCTTACATGAATGTTGGTGGAATTTTTAGTATTTATTTTGTGAATGGCTGATTTATGTTTACAAGGCCACTCTTACAAGCTTATTTTTAATGCAGAACTATTAGTAAACCTTGTCTATTAGGAAATGTGGTTATTTCTGATTTCTGTGACTTCACTGTGATCGAGTTTACTGTTAATCTACCATTAGCCACACATTTGTTGCTTTAAGGTCAACTGTGGGAAGTGTGCCACTTAATACAAATGTGTAATTTATTTATTTATTTTTAATTTGCTCTAAATTAAAAGTTGCAGTAACAGACATAATCAGGCAACATAACAGTGCCTTTACCACACATTAAAGTAGCTTGAGAAGACTTTGTGGCGTTAATTTGACAACCCAGAAAGCCTTTCCTAATATTACAAGCAAAGTTTACAGTGATGTTTCCTTTCTTTCTTTTTAGCCCCACAGTGCTATATCAGTAGCTACTGAAAAATGCCCTTTTCAGTAGCAGATTCTACATTAGAAAGTTCTAGTATTCTTCACTATGTATTTATACATTTTGAGAGCTAGGTGCAGCTTTTCAAATCAAAACTGACACCCGACCCAGCCTCCCTTTAATGAAAGCCATTCCTATTCCCGGTCATCTACAGTTTTTCTGCTTAAGTAATCCCCCACAGAAATCATAAGGTGGGTAATATGTAGGTTTCAACTTGAAAATTCCTAAAGTGAATTCCCAAAAGTACAGTACTTAAATGCAGCGCCATAACTGCTAGCCTTGTCTGTGCCACTTCACAGAAAGCCCCTGGGCATGGCTGTGCACATACACCTTCAAGAAAAGACCGAGTAGTTAATGCTTTTAAGCACAAAACCATGCAGCCCTATTTCTGAGCATTACCTGCTTCCTGATTCACCAAATCCTGCTTCAGGTGGCCAAGGACACCTGTCACTACGGAGGAGCTCACTTGCACCAAACACAATCGTACCTGCAAAGACCACATTCTTTTCAGGTGTGCTCTTGCTGTCACATTTACAGTCTGTCTGTGTAACTGGACAGGTAGATTTATATATGGCTGAGAACAGATTGGAAGATGACTCTGCTCAAGATTTAAGTTCTGACTGCTTCATCATTGAATATGGCATTACGTGTAGCAGTAGGACTCTGGGCTCGGGCTTCTCTATCAGCATTCTTCGAGGGCCGCAGCTAAAGTTCTGAATCCTGTTTATACAAGCTGCAGACACATGTGACAAAGCAAGGGAAGTTGAATACTCTGTATGAACCAATATCCAAAATAAGATATTTCAGAAATATGTAAGGAGAATGCTTTTTTAGACAAGATTTAACTCAAGCACCCCTGGTGCTTGAATTACATGGTGAATATATTAGAGAAGTTGCTCCATGCCTTCTTTGGAATAAGAGGATAGGATTAGAGGGAACTTCATGGAAAATTGATGTGATACAGAAAAAAGGTAAGTTGGTTACTGCTCAGTAAAACTTACTATGAAAAATCACAGATTTATCTCAATGTTGTTTTCTGCCAGTATTTTGTTTCAGATAGAATCTGTTTCCATTGTGTCAACTCTGACAAATAAAAACTTAAGTTTCAGGAGCCTCAGTTCCATACTGCTGTGTTGAACAGAACTATGTAAAAAGTTAAAATCCAGAAAATGATTACACTTAAAATTCTGACCAATTTTATTAGAATACTAACATTGGTAGGTAAAAAAAAAAAAGTATGAAATATTAACATTAGCAATGCTACTGGTAATACGTGAAGTAAATTAAACAATCTACTTCATCTCTTTTTACAAAATATAAACAATTACTATTGCAGTCAATATGTAATTCTATTGCCTTATGCATCTGCATTTTTTCTAACTTTTTTTAACAATATTTTCTATGCCACATCACAAATAGAGAGTTAATTGTTAAAACTTTAGCACAAAACAGACAAAATGCTGAATCAAGGCAACTTTAACATCAGCTGCTGTGTAACACACACATTGTTTACACCTAATGTACTGATTGTATTTACATTTTAACTGAGCAGTGATTCAATTAACAAACATGATGATTACCCAAAATATACACAGTATATAAATTCCCTATCAGGTCTGGGAGTAAAAGGCCATCCTGATGGACTCAGAAACTCAGGCAGCTGGAAGCAGCATTATGAAGACGCTCTCTTCTGTTCAGAGAAGGGAGATTCGTAGGCTTCCATCGGTGGGCAGGTACAAACCAGGTGTTGATCTCCGTATATGTCATCAATGCGAGCAATTGTGGGCCAAAATTTGCTCTCAGGTTTCACAAATGGCTAAGTGCAGAACAAGAAGTCAAAAAAAATACTTTAATCTTTATGCTGAGCAAATGTGTATCAATGTCATAGACACTAGAAGTTTTTAAAATGATAAATGTTGGAAAAGTGGATTCTTTGAAATAGTACATTAGCAATAAAACAGGTGCAATTCACTGTAAGGTGAGGAGTTTTATGTGTTTGTTACATGTGTTTAGTTAGCTGTTTATAAGGTTAGGGAAGCAATTTTACGCAATGCTCTGAGGAAATCTGATATGTCCAGCTCCAGTCTGGCCTTTATTTGTAGCTGGCTCACATTTATGTTGCTTGCCCCATGCTGAGCTTGCAGCTTGTCAAGCTCTCATCTAAGTTCTGTGTAGCAGAGCGTTGAACATCATGATGTGGGACTGTTTTGGGAGGGTCTGGTGCAGAAGGTCCAGACTGAAGTGACTAGAGTTCTAACTCACTTCTCACTAAGAATACCCGATATTTAAATACTGAGATTTAGAAATTCAAGTTCACACTTCATTAGAGACTTTTTTTCAAAGTTCTTTTCCTTGTCTTGCAAATAAAACTAATATAACTGCTGTAGAGCTCACACACAGAAACAGAGTAATGGTTGAAAAAAAAAAGTTTCTATAGCTTTTATTCTTACCAAATTAGTTCTTCTGCAATGGATCAGAAAACCGCAGAGCGCAAAGCAAATAATGTATTACCACATCACTAGTATTCCACCATTTACTCACCAGTGGGAATGCTGCCACTTCTCTGGAATAAGGACGATCCCACTTTGAAGAAGTGACACAGTTTAGAGTATGTGGTGACATCTACAAGCAGAAAGACATGTTTAAGACATGAAGTTGCTGGATTCAATTGAACAAATCAGTATGAAGCCTTCAAATTCACATAACTACTTATTCACATTACTGCCTAGTTTCTCCTCACAATGTATCACAATGTAAAAAAAAAAAAAAAAAAAAAAAAGATTTAAAACAAGGAAGCAAGTCAGTAGCTAGATATTTTCAGTTTGTCTAATGATATCACCCAAGGTTTGCATATGCTTCTAGCTTTTCACTAAATCCTCTCAGTATATAAAAATTTAGTGCAGATTTATAACAGTGGGACAGAACTTGAGCGTAAAGTTGTTTTATGCTACAGTTGCTAAAATAATTCATCCAGTCTTTATTTTACTGTTAGTTATAAGGTAATTCCCCTTCCCTTCTTACATCAGAGAAATAAGCACATCTCCCTCATTACTTTGACATGCCCCCTGAAATTATAGACAATATACTTCCTCAATAACTTCCTCTGCTGTGTCAATAAGGTTTGAGTTTCTTACTGGGGAAAATCAAAATTCAAATTCAGAGAACTGCTAAGGTTTCTAAGTAAGTCAAATTTTGAGATATTCATCTGGCCCCCGAAAATATGCTTAAGGCTTGTTACATTCAGCCTCATGACGCTCACTCCAGTTTGCACACTGGTTAATGTTGTATTTAATTGTACGTGGTTATTTTCTGCAGTACTGAAAGACGAGGAAATGGGCTGAAATGGGTTCAAGTAAGTCTCCAAGGTTAAGCTGATGATGCTAACTCTCTCTGCATTGTCTTACCTTTAATGGGTTAATCTGAGGGTCCATCCTGCCCTCCTCTATTTCAGCAATTTCTTGTCGAATACTGATCATTGCATCACAAAACCTATCCAACTCTGCCTTGTCTTCAGACTCTGTTGGTTCAATCATAAGTGTCCCTGCCACTGGCCAGGACATGGTTGGAGCATGAAAACCTGAAAAGGAAGAATAAGTCACTGACAGTAGGTTATGAATTAATATATGCATTAACTAGCAAATGATTCACAAACTTAGTCCTTTCTATAATCTTTACAGCAGTGAACATGTGAATTGGCAGTGTACTCACTATAAAGGTAGGTCAGACTTTTCAGTCCCGGACTCACAGAACAATTGGAATTGGAAGGGACCTCTGAAGATCATCTAGTCCAAACCCCCTGCCAAGCAGGATCACCTAGAGCACTCTGCACAGGATGGCATCCAGGCGGGTTTTGAGTATCTCCAGAGGAGACTCCACAGCCTTACCAGGCAACCTGTGCCAGTGCTCTGTCACCCCCACAGTAAAGAGTATTTTCCTCAAAGTATCGAGTATTTTAATTTTTATACATCAAAGGATAATTTATGTTATTTACAACGTAGTTTAAAGTTACACACCAATAATGAAATGCTCTTAAAGTCTGTGCTTTTTATTGTGTTAGTTGTCAGCCATTATGTATATTACTTCTGTCGAGGGTTATTTCCATTCCCTGCTGTTTAATTCAGTAGAAGTGCTTTGTCCCTTTACCTTTTTATGACAGGCTGAATACCAAAGTGAGATTAGTATAGATTTATGCTCAGGGAAGCAAGGAAAAAAAAAAAAAAAAAAAAAAAAGAAACTGGTCTCTCATGATTCCTTTAGTGCACTACTACTAAGTGCAGCCTTATGGCACCTCTCTTTATGCTGCAGATCAGGTTCTTCAGAGCAAGTGTACAAAAGGCAACCTTGGAGCATCCAGTCCAGGGAAACACTCCTTCCTAAACTGCGCTAGGATAAAAGTGTTTAAATCCTATTATTCTACATCAAAAGCACTGGTGTTTCCATGAATGTATTTAATGTTGGAACCTTATTGAGCTCTTGGTTCCAATCCATTAGGTCCATTGTCTAAGAGTCATGTAATTGCACATTCGGAGGGCAGTTTACAAAGATGGGGAAGTAGCAGCAGGCTCTTAAGTAGCTGCTTCAACTCAGTGGATGCCAGAGCTCTCTAAGCTGTCTCTCACCATAAAGATGAGGAGCCTTGAGATGATTTTGGCAGATACACCATCCATAAGCACAGAACCAGAACGTTTGGGGTACCCCATAGAGCAGATACAGGAAATTCTCACTTGAGCTGCTATTTATTTAAAAATATGTATTTGACTCACCATAATCCTGAAGTCGCTTAGCAAGATCCACAGCTTCAATGTTTGCTGTTTTTTTGAAAGGTCTCGTATCCAAAATGAATTCATGGGCTACATAACCTATAAACAAACAAGCATACACCATGTTTACTTGCTCAGAGAATAACCAAGCATATCTACCAAGCAGTATATTTTCAGTGGTTTTGTGGAGAATATGAAAAAGACAAATTTAAAAAATATCCACTTTGGCAAAAACTCAAATCAGAGAAATTAGCAGGTAAGGACTACACAATTCCATATTTGAACATGGGCTCTCTAAGTCACATACAATCTTAAGAAGCCTACTTTGCAAGATAAAAGAAAGGGTAGTCAAAGTAGCTGATATAATTTGTAAGTACTCTGAAAAATAAGTGGATTTGTCCACGGCCCAACATCATTTGTGTCATAGGCTTTCTCAAATTAGCTGTGTAAAAGATAGTAAGTTTCACATTATGTAAGAGAAAAGCTCATATTATTGTTACAGAGAGGCTAAATGATGAAATCCGTGATCCTGAAGAATATTGCTCCCTGAAGGACAGGAGAACTATAGCAGAAAACTAGGATCTAGCTGGAAGTATTTCACATGGAAAAGGGGTTCTCACCTTCCTCACAAAGGAGAACATGGAACAGAAATGAGGAAATAATTTATTATTTTTTCCCCCTTAGAGGATGCGTGCAATGGAAAACATACATCCAAAAATTGCTTTGAGTCCTTGCATTGTTATATGGGATTCGGAGAGATTATGGGAGATGAGGAGGCCTAATATTGTTGCTTCTGCCTTTTCCACATTAATTTGCAGTTAGACTTCAAGGAGAACAATTTGAAGTCAAAGTTTATTCCACTTTCTGTCATCATTTCATCTAATTACCAAAAGGCATTTTTTCTGCTTCCAGTTCCCTCAGTTTCACTGTGGTACCTCCACAGAAGCTGTGTGGCAGGTTATTTGCCTCCTTGTGAACTGCATCAGGTGAAGGCTGATCTAACGCTGCCACACAGCATTAGATAAGAACCATACTGCAAGCCAACTTTTACACAAAAGATCATGAAAGAAAGACAGATTCATAGCAGAAATCAAGTGTTCCAATACTTGCCTCTTACTCCTCTGAAAAGGATTTTGTAGTGCTTCTCCAGCCTCTTTGCCATGTAGTTTGCATTTAATATAGCAATCTCAGAAGCATGTTTAAGACCCTTTGCTCCCATTGTCTGAAAGAGGAATAATATGAAGAAATAGGTCTAAAAACATTCCCAAGCAATCTAAGTGTGTTCTTGTACTGGCAAACATGACAGACAACAGCACATCAATGCATCTGCCTCAATTACGGCAGTACACTGCTGTTTGCACACCACACTCACAGAAAAGGACTGGGTATTTCTTCTGAAAAACAGTGGTATACATGGCTTGTTGCCTAATAGCATTTGATGAAAGTAAACAAGCAAACAACCCAAACCTCTCCTCAAACTGAGCAGTTTTGAAATGAACAGAAAAAAAAAGAGCAGAACTCACAAATTTCATCAATGGGTTTCTAATTGTACATGCTGCCTGCCACCATCCTTATCCCTTGGGAACCAGTGCCCAGAAAGCCGACCAAAAGCTGTCTGTGGTGTGTGAAGAGCCTGTCCCAGCAGCCCAAACTCTGCTTGCTGCTGTCATGTCACAGATCACACTGTGCATTGACAAGGATCAGAGCCAAACGAACACAGATGCAAGCTTATTTCTCTGTTAAGGCACTGCAAGAGGAAAGTACTGGAAATGAGCTGTGTTTGGCTTTCTGAACACTGAATTTTGAAGTTATGCCAAAGCAGCCTTCATGGTAGTCTCTTGAGATGGGACAGTTAGGAAAAATAGTAATTACCAGCTTTTAAACATGAGAACTTTAATATCAGAGACAGTGGAGGGGCAAGCCTGATTTCAGCTTTCTTGTATGCTGAGAGTCTACCTGTCTCAAGAATTACTACCAAGAGACAGAATTATTAGGCAGGTTGCATGGATACAATGCTACTGTCAACCCTTGTCACATTAGTAATTGCAACAGATGGCAACAGGCAGTTCTACTGGAAACAAGGAGATTCAAAGGATTTAAATAACCTGTGACCACACAGTACGTGCAAACAGCTTATAAGAATTGCTCTTAAACCTGTGTATGTGATTCTAGTGGTGGTGGTCCTCAGGCCTGCTGAAACACAAACAGACCTTCAGGTGATACTCCTTAAAACAAGTCTACACACCTTGATATACACCCAGGAAATAGGTAATATAGCACTGGAACCCCAAGGTGCAGCACTGACAGTACCCAAAGGACATGCATCCTTATCCGTCTGAATTTTGATGACAGGATGAGTAGGCAAGTAGGGAGCCAGATGTTTCTTCCTAAAATAAACACAATGATGTTAGAACTTAACTGTGTGTTACCACTCCTATATGATTTCATCAGCAGCTTCTCTTCACCTTCCTCCTAAACAGAGTCCACCAGACTTCACAGTCCACCACTTCTTCAACAGGAAGTACAGAAGTATAACTGGTGACAGTAGTTTGTAAAATGAGTGCAATCTTCTGTCACAGGATACTCATGCAACTATTCAAAACAAGATGATTTTTTGAAGGACTAAGAATAAATATTATTATTATTATTATATTTAAGAATAAAATTAGTCTAGGATAGATTCATGTTCTTCATCCACCACTTCAGTGTTCTGGACTATGTACAATACCAGTCCTCTGAGCCCACAAACTATCTCTGTATTTACTCAAAAGATAGATTGCTGAGCAAGGTCTAGCACACATACTAAAGAACCAACATGAAAGTCAGGACTTGGGAATACACATGAACCTCACCATTCAACAGATCAGCACAGGATTACCTGGAGAACGACTGAAGTTTACAAACAGAAACACATCTGTCACATTAACAGCTCTGTATGTAAGTAAACTGCCAACCAAAATTCTCTAAGGGATTTTTGTTTGTTCATTTATTTTAAAGAAAAAGCTAAGGAAGAGATACTCACACTCCAATTGGTCCCATTCCAGGTCCTCCTCCTCCATGTGGAATGCAAAAGGTTTTGTGAAGGTTTAAGTGAGAGACATCAGAACCATAATCTCCAGGACGACACAGACCCACCTGTGAAGGGAAAACTGTCTCAAAATACTCTTTACATGCAAACTGATCCCCTAGCATTGTAAGACCTATTGCTGCATTCAAAAAATTACAATGTAAGAGATGTTACATATTTTTTTTAATTTTCCTTTAACATGATGCATCACAAACAATTATTGGTACTAATACTGTTGTTTTCTTTTCTTTTTTTCCAAATGAGGATTTCTTATTCATATCTGAAGAATGCCTTTCAAAAAGATTAGGCAGTCTAAGCAATTGTCATTGAACAACTCACATAACTTCCAACATACTTCGGGGCAAACTCAGATAAAAGAGCTCTATCACCATCTAGCTTTCACTACAGGTCTTGGAATCCTCACCTCCCCCCCCTAAACCCTGTGTTATCTTGCAACAAAGTTATGGTCTGAACTGAGTACTGCTGCCTTTTTTTTTTTTTTTTTTTTGTTCCCCTAGGGAATGTACATGCCCAATTCTGCTGAGGAGATCACATACTTGGGCGTTCATGTTTGCTCCATCCAGGTAAACCTGGCCTCCGTTTTTGTGAATCAGCTCACACACATCCCCAATCTCCTCCTCAAACACACCGTTGGTGGAAGGGTATGTGATCATAATGGCTGCCAGGTTCTCTTTGTGTTTGTCCACCTGGAGGCAGGGAGGGAGGCAAAGGAAAAGGTCATTTCACTGAGGTTCAGAAGGCTTCTTCAAGACAAGGCCTTTACAAAAGCATGCAACTAATGTCATCAGGTGTTTTCTGGGTGAGATGCACATCTGTTAGCAAGGAGCCTAAGTCATTTACAGTCAGCAAAAGATACTGGCCTCTTTTCTTCAGCAATACCAGTCCAGAAACAGTATTTTCTTATAGGTCAGAATTTTAAACTGCAGAAAAAAAGTACTATACGAAAATACAAAATAGCCACTCCTCAGAGACCTTAAAACAGGCTAAGTGAAATGCTTTCCCTTCAAGGTAATGTGATTCAAAGACCATCCCCCTGCTTTCAGCAATACAGTTTCACTACTACCATAAAAGCCTGCTCAAATATGTATTTTCAGAAGTGTGTCCTGCTAATCCACTGGATTCCCAGGATTCACCTGCAGCCAATCCACTCGAAAAAGTGAAAAAAGTTGCCTAGCAACACCTTCCCTGGTAGAGGTGTCCTTGAATTTCACCAAATGAAGGCTAAAGTGCAGCTTCAAATGCTTCAGTCTCACAAGCATGCTGCATTCATTTCAAATACTAAATGTAGATGAAAATGTTCAGCTGTAAAAGAGCCTACTGTGTGGAAAGACTCACTCAGCCACTCCTGAACAAAAGATCCTCAAATTAGAGGAAAGCTCGCAAGTGTCACATCTTGTGTTTGAGAGAAAAAAAAAAAAAAAAAAAAAAAAGGAAAGAATTTCTCATTCTTTTTAAGCATGTATTCCCTGGTTTTGCCCTATTTTCTCTCAAAAGAAAATCTGATTCAGCTGCCAAAGCTATTAACTGTTAAGGAGAGGGAGTGTTCCTGTCCTGAACACTAAAGCTGATTAAATACTCACCATTGCTTTTAAATGGGAGATATCAATGCTCCCATTTTTATCTACTTCAATTGGTTGAATCTTCATCCCTGCCATCTGTGCACTTGCTGGATTTGTACCATGAGCAGATCTAGGAATAAGGCAAACCTTGGAAGGAAAAAGAAACAGGGTCTAAAGTATAGCTACTTATAAAAATCTTCAAAAGTATTTAAAAAGTATTATGGTCTATACCCAGCTCCAAATCATTACCAAAGTTTTTAAAAGGGACACTAAGGACATGTTAACCAGCAAATTGCCACTAGCACTGAAGGATGCAGCAGTTTTCTTTGAAGAAAATCCATACAGGTAGCAACGTCAAAATACCCATTAGAAAAACAAAGTTTCATTTGACATATAAATCACATTTAGGAATGTATTTCCATAACATTTTTTCAGAAAAAAAATAATATTCTTTCCTTCCCTCTCACTTATATTTCTAAGACTAATTACCTTTTTATTTTTACTTGTTTTACAATAATCAAGTAATCAGCATCCAGTTTCAAGTATAGTGAGCTGAAAGGAAAAACTAATGCCAACTTTCCACTGTATCTCAACTGACTTCCAAAGTGTTTTCTTCTCTATTGTATTGAAAAGAAAAATTTAGACTGAAATATTCCAGCTACAGATAAGAAGTTTCAGACAGCTACTTACATCCTCTATAAACCTCAGTTAAAAAAAAGTGAGAGAGAAAAGTGCTTTTCCTTAAATAAATGTTGGTTCTTATCAGTGATAACTAGGAAAATGGAGCTCAGAATGTTTCTAGACATTTACTAGGAACTCCACACCTATTCTAAAGTCAATAAATATACCTTCAAGGATTAATTTAATGAAGTTTATTAAGTTACTCACACTTAGCTGCATTAAATTCCTGGTAGTAAGGTTTTTTGGTTGATTGGTTGGTTATTGTTTGATTGATGTTATGAAGAACTGCATTATAACCTCTACCTCATGCTCCATGGAGACATTAAAACAAATGTCAATTACTTTAAAAGCTATTTCAATTAAGTAACCACTTGATCTCAGCAGATGGATATTTTTTCTTCTTGCAGTGAAACATCAGTGTTTTACTGTGCAGCTGTGCCAAAAGGAAAGTACAAAGATCCCAGCTCCAGGGGCTGGATGCACTGTGGTACACCTGTGGTAATTTCAATGGTGCAGAAGAAATGTTCATTGAGTTTAGATTGCTACCCAGTCTTGCTGGATTGTATCTGCAGCTGCTGGGTACAGAAGTTATTGATTAGACGGCAAAGCAAACAGATGTGAGCTGTCATTTAATGCAAGTATTTATTTTTTTTCCAGGAGAGGGCACCAAAGCCAAATGAGGCTGACTAAAAGAGGTTTGATCAGCTGTTTTACTTTCATAAGCTGCAAACAAACAAACAAAAAAAACAGCTAATCTGTTAGCACACATCCCATCTGCTTTGGAGAGGAAATTACTGAGAACACCTCTAACTTTCTATAATCTGGCCAATATGTGGAAAAAAATGTGTGTGAAATGAAGCTGATCTGAACAGGCACTAATTCACAGAAAGCGGCAAAGCTGTAGTGTTATGTATTAAACATCAGAGTAGTTCAAATCAGTACAATAGTGGTATCTGATAACAGTGACTCTAACCTTAAGTGCTTCAGACCTTCTGTTGACTCTTCATGTATCTGGAGCAAAGATTAGGCTGACTACCAGCATCAAGCCCTGTCATACAATCTTCCTCTTTTGACTACATTAACTTTCTAAATGTCTACATAACTCTTTCTTTGCATTGAGTACATAACAGCCCTCCCAATATGGAATAGAGATAAAAGAATCATTAGTTACTTGTACTTCTTACATCAAAGATGAAAAACTTGACTTTAAAATAGCTTTACAAAAGCATTGCTACATGGCAGGTTGCATAAGTGTTGTAGACAACAGCAGTGCCAGAATTATGTCTCATCTGTGCAGTTAATGTCTGTATTTCTGAGCATAGAAGGACCACAGACACACAGAGAAGCCCAAGGACCATGCACGGAGTAAGAGAAGCAGCAAAGCATACATAGGTAATCGGAAGATAACTAAGAAATACTTTTTCAATCTAACTCACTTCCTGCTGAGTAGAAGTACTCATAAAACAAAGCCTGTAATTGCAAGAATGGCTGATTTCCAGGAAGCTTGTGGTGATCTGGATCCAGCAAAGTAACAAAGAATGAGCTAGCACTCACTATTCTATTTTAAGTAGTTTTCTCACACAGAGGTGACGGTCTACAAGAGGTTAGGACAACTATCCTTCCATTTTGAGAAGGAAAATTAGTCCCAAAGTTGAATGTAAAATTAAGTTTAAAAAATAAGGATATCATTGCATTAAGGACTTTTTCTACAGAACCACAGAATGGTTGAGGTTGCAAAGTACCTCTGGAGATCATCTAGTCCAATCCCAACCACTGAAATTCTATTCTATGAGTGTGCAAAAGAGAAATATCTAACTAATCTCAGATTCCCAAGAAGTCTTTGGTGTGGTCCCAAAGGCAACATTCTTAAACTAATTTCCTACAGGGTAAGTGGAAATGTCCACATGGGTAAATACTTTGATAAAATACTGGAATGAAAGAAAAAGGTAAATGGTCAGTTTTTACTGTGGGAAGGGTTGTCAAAATAGGACACTAAATACCTGTGCTGCTTCCCTAGCAGTCAACTTGCTCTTAACTGGTTTGGAACAGAGATTAACAGTGAAGCGTCAAATATCCTGTTAATAAAAAATTACCCAGGACACTAAAAAACATGATTGTATAGTTGAGAATAGAAGCCATGTACTGAGTAATGGCAGGAAAACAAACTATTCTGGACACAGACAAGAAAACAAACCTTATCACTACAAAACCAGGACTGTAGTTTTGAAACTCATACCTAAAACCTATGATTACCACAGCCTTTCCTCCAGGCATCATAGATTGTTCAGAAAGCACCTAAAAAACAATATTAAACTCTTACTTTAATTTTTTTTCAGATAGAACTGTCTGCCATTAAATGTCAGAAAAGAATTATCTTTAAAGAAAATTCCTTATGGAACTACAAACGGGTGAGCAAGTCTTGATGATCACTCCTTGTATCTCCAATAGATGAATTAAACTTTTGGATGGTAGCCAGGGAGTCCTGCTTGGTGCAATACTGTCATTTGCCCACTGTCACTGTATCCATCAACACCAGATGTCCTTCCACCCACAACAGAGAGGCCAGACAAGGTACACATCTGTCCACTTTAATTTTCTGTGTCCACGGTGGCTACACCAAAAAGCCACGGGTACATCTCTGGGCCCGTAAAGTACCCTCCCGTGAGGTAGCCTATGCCAGGGATCCACGCAGACTGCAGGGCTGCCACAATAGGATACTTCTGACACTTTTTTCCCTGTTAGGTTCACCTTAGCCTCCAATACAGCCAAATTTTGATGTATCCCTATCACTCCACAAATCCAGATGGATCCTGCCACGTCTCATCTTGACAGTATCTTAGTATACTATGCACTAATGCCCAGCAAAACTTTATACCCCTCCAGATGCAGCGTGCCAGGCCACTGAATGGAATTACAGTCCAGCAAAGTTTGTTGTCCCTTTCCTTGACGTGGCCAGAGGCAGGGGCCCTTTGCTGCTGGCTGGAACTTCATTCTGACTCCTTTGGTGTCAGATCAGAAGTCACTCCACCAAACTCTGGAGAGGATACATTTTTCAGCTCTTACTATGTGTCTGAGGGATTGCCAGTTGTCATCTGCTGTCTTGGCAGGAACTGGTGTAGTAAGTTTCTTGGATGACCTCTTTTAAGCAGTTGTCTTTCCCTGCAGAGCCCCCAGACACATGGGCTCCTAGCTATAAGGTGGGCACACTGTCCTTCTTCCACCTGTCCTCTCATGTCACACAGGAAGAACCAGCAGGCACCTGGGTCTCCATCTCCATCTGGCAGGTGAAGGCTGACTCCCTGGGAAACCCTGATGACCCAGATGCTGCCTGTGTTGATGAAAAGGAAGGACAGTAATTCTTCTTGAAACACTAGAGCGAGCAGGACAATCTCTTCACTGTTGGTGTCCCAAGGTGTGGCTAGTCCATCATTACCAGGGTCCTGGTATACAACACCAGTGCATTTTGCACAGGTCTCCTCCACAATGCCCTTGTGTTCTGGAAGCCATCCAGATCTTCACAGAACTGGATGTTGTCTAGGCCACTGCAGATCACCTCCACCACTGATAGTTCTCTTAGATTCTGAACAGCTTCCTCAGGAGTGGTCCACTTGCTTCAGTAAATGACAATATTAACCCTGAGAGAACTCATTGCCTTCACAATCAACAGGAACTGCCTCTGGAGTCTGTGGATTATTGCTTCTCTTGAGATTTCTTTGTAGGTTCTCCAACCCCTGGCAAGGGATCTCAACTACTGGGCTTCTCTCCCCTCAGTTCTTGGCTGTCATCCCCAGCAACCAGGGCAGCAATATGCTCACCTGACTGGCAGCCATTATTTTTCTGCAAATCTTAGAGATTGCTCAAGGTTAGGAACTGTAAGGTTTCCATCTACTGACTTCTATCACTTCTTCCTCCTGTTCCCTTGCCAAAAGGCTGGCTTCCTGATCAGACCCTTCCTCTTCTTCTTCCCATATTACTTGATGGTACTTACCTGTTGACCTCTACTTCCAGCATTTCTTTTTGACTGCTGGTGTGATTACTGTAATTGGGGTTTGGGTCCCTGTCTGAATCTTAGTTCCCTCAGATGGAGTGGACTGTGTTCCCCTGCTGCTCTGATGGTGCTAGTCAGAGGCTTGATAGGCACAGACCAAGCCCCAGAACTGTGCTAGTTGCTGCTCGAAATGGGACAGCATGCCCATTCAGGTGTAAAATCCCAAGTATTCAGAGGTGATAGCAGCACCAAGCACCTGGCCAAATCTTCCCACACCATGCCACCCAGGATTCAACATTATTGGGGCACATTTCTCTGTCACCTCAACAAGTTGTTCACTCTTACACCAGCACCAGACAAGGTTCCACATGCACAATAACAAGTCAACAATGCTAAATAATGGAATAAAATAGCTGACATAAGGATGTACAAAAAAAAAAAAAAAATCAGGAGCCCATGCAGGAAAGATGGACAGGTCAGCCCCAGAGGCAAAAAAGGAGGTGTAATCCCTCATCCTCTCCACAAGATAGCTCACTCAGCACAGGAACAGCATCATTCCAGGGACATATGTCAGCCGAAGCACATGGCCATTGCTTTTATCAAAACGTTCCCAGGTACAGCAAAATAAAAGTGATAAGCAGCACAGCAAACTGCGAAGTCTGAAAACAGCCATTAAAAAGCAAACTCTGAGACCTTAGGAGCCGTCCAATAAACAAATTGGCATGCTCAGATCAAAAAAATAATTACCTTAGCTCCACGTTGGGCACCAAAAAGTTCTGTGGTGTGTTGACCTGGCCAATGGCCAAACACCCACACAGCTGCTCACTCACTCCCCTCTCCCGTGGGACAAGGAAAACAGAGGTAAGGTGAGAAGATGCATGGACTGAGATAAAGATAATTCAATAGGGAAAAGAAAAGCTGTGTGCACAGGCAAACCAAACGGCAGAATTCACTCTTTACTTCCCATCAGCAGGCAGATCTTTAGCCAATTCCCAAAAAGCAGGGCTTCAGCACTTTTTCTCGGTTGCTTCGGATGAGAAATGCCATAACCACAAACCTGACCCTTCATCTTCCTTTGCCTGAGCTTTTATTAGTGGACATTATATGGTATAGCATATCCCCTTGTCAGCTGGGGTCAGCTCTCCTGGCTCTGTACCCTCCCAGCTTCTTGTCCGCCCCTAACCTACTCACCTGGGGTGCAGGGCAGAGTGGGACAGAGAGGGAGCCTTGACACTCTGTAGGCAGTAGACAAAACACCAGTGTGTTACAGTCAAAACACAGCACCATATGGGCTGCTGTGAAGAAAGTTAATTCCATCCTAACCAGACTCAGTGAAGAGCCATGGCCATCTGATGAAGTCTCCTTTCCTCACTCCCACTACCTTTGCAGTTTAGTAAGACTTCAGATGGTACACATGAGGGAAGCAGGGAATACCGAAGGCTTGTCACAGATAAGGATAACAGAACCTAGTTTCTTCTGGCCTGTGTGAGTCCTAGCTGCAACCACCTCTTCCGTCTACACTTCCCACCCAAAGTTCTTCCCAATACAAGTGTTGACACTTACACTTCGATGACGTTCTCCTTTTGCATTTAAATAAGCTTTGATTGCAGCCAAACCTGCGTACTCTCCTTGGGCCCCACTGCAAGAGAAACACAGACTGTTATGGAAGCCCATGAACTAGAATGGACTAGCACTCACTTGAAGCTTCAGAATTGTTCTGCCAGCTTTGTCTTGCATAGTTTCCTTAGAGGTAAGCTTTTGGAGTCCATGTGAAAAAGTAAATGTTCAGCAAAAAAAGTCCTACCTGTTTGGTTGGAAGGAGATTTTGTCATAACCAGTAATCTCACACAGGTCCTTCTCTAAGTCCTTGAAAAGCTGCTGATACCCTTGAGCTTGATCCAAGGGCACAAAGGGGTGGATGCTGGCAAATTCCTTCCATGAAATAGGCTACCAAAAAAAAAAAAAAAAAAAAAAGCATAAGCTGTAAATTCAGAAGATAACTCTGTTTTCTTGTTAAACTCTATGAAGGAAAGAAGCTGCCCTGTGTTCAAATATAAACCCAATACTTATCATGTAACAATATAAGTTTCCAACCTCTGTGAAGGATGGTTTCCAATAACTTTTTTTTTTTTTTTTTTTTTTTTAACATTCAGAAGATGTTAAACCCTTAGTTTTTCCTTTTTGGTTATTTACGCTTATGTGCAGCTGTGTGATCACAGGACAAAAGGAAAGGAGTCATAAAATAGTACATAACATTGTTTCACACAGTTTTCTTGCTTTCCATTTTAATATACAAATTAAAAAGAAGTAAAGGGGAAAGGCATACATAGATTAAGAAAAAGGTGACATAAGAAACCTAGAAAACAAACAGCAACAGAGAGAGCACGAAGAGGATCAAAAACTGTTCAGCATTCAAGGCTAGCTAAGGCTACATGCTTCAGTTGATATCTGCTGTAAAACATGAAGGTAGCCAAAGACTCCAGCTCCTCACCTCAGGAAAAGTAAAACTCTCTTAAGAAACAGTGAATTGTCAAAGAGGCAAGAATTGCCTCTTTACATGTTTCTGAGGATTTTACTGTAAGATTTGTAAAGCATCCAAAAGCTAGGTTCTGCAACACCACACAAGGGAACAGGACAGTGATACATAGAATCACAGAACATCCCGAGTTGGAAGGGACCCAAAGGATCATCAAGTCCAACTCCTGGCACCACACAAGTCTACCCAAAAATTAAGACCATATGACTAAGAGAATAGTCCAGATGCTTCTTAAATTCCAAAAGGCTTGGTGCTGTGACTATGTCCCTGGGGAGCTTGTTCCACTGCATGACCACCCTCTCAGTGAAGAACCTTTTCCTGATATCCAACCTGCATGTCCCCTGTTGCAGCTGGACTCCATTCCCTCAGGCCCTAATACCTAATTACAAAAAGTGTTTTCCTTTTTTTTTTTTTTTTTTCTCCAAATGGAGCCTTCAAAGCCAATCTCCTCATTTTGCTGCATTCCTTCCATGCTTCTTTAAGCTTATTTTCCTCACAGAGGACAAAGCCAACACCATTACCGACTTCTGAAACTACCTCCTCAGCCGGAGCTCCAGACCAAAACCACATTCTACATCTATTGTCTACAATGACACTGGCTACATAATTTATGCATGTGGGTTTCAAGTAAGACAGTATTACTGCAACTTACTGCAAGTTCAGCTGAACTATTGAGCTTCATTGTACAGGACCCCTAAAAGAGAAACACATTTGTCAGTATATATCAAAATACATAAATACATAATTATTTTTTTTTTCTCTTTTTGGTAAATACTTACCAAAGGAATCATGCTGTGAACAAGGGAAATATCTTTGTTTTCTAATCTCTTCATGTACCGTACAATATTTGTTTCGGAGTGGTAGCTGGAGGACACAAAATGCAGTGTTAAGGCAAGCAGACTGGCTCTATCACCTGGTTGATCTGTGCTCTATCACAGGAAATGCCATTAAAAAAAAAAAAAAAAGAATAAAGACTGAGCAGTGGTAAGAGTAGCCTTCCACCTTTAATTGTGAGTATTTTTTAGGTACTTATTTCAAATCATTGCTTTATGCTTGCTAAGAGCAATGTGGATGGAAAACTACCTATTACCATTTGCTCAGAAATGTTATCACCAGATACGGAAAGCAGGAGTTCAAGTAAGCCTGCCAATACTATGTACTCAAATAATTGCTTGTACAGTGTACCAGGCTAATGAAAACACACATGCCTCATGTGACCGAGAGTACCACTTCGATCATTTAAACGTTGTATAAAAATGCTACTAAGCAGATTTCAGACTAACAAGTGACTGAATGCAGATGCAAAACTCTCTCCAACTGACACTCAGTACCAATTTTGAAAGGAGATGCTATTACATTCCATTAAAATATCAAATGTACCAGCAATTTCACAAACCTGTTGAAAACCTGATGTGTCAAGAATTTGGAAGTTCTCTTAAATGGGGTGCTAAGGATGCCTTTGGTTTCCTCACCCATACCTTCAGCAATTAGTTCCTTTGAAACAAAAAAAATGAAGTGAAATACATCCATAGTCTCTTTTGATGAGAATTAACTTACACTAGCAGCTTACTACAAGCTTTAGTCACTTCTTCAGGTAAAAGCACTTTATTAGCATAGCATACATATTGTATATATCTAGCATATCAACAATATATTAAAACTGGTATAGAAGTGTCAGTAGTCTTTGTCTTGGAAGATGTGCTGCTAATTGTTAATGATATGCAAATAAAATTCCGGTTGAAGTGAAGCAACCGACCATTGTTATATAGCCTAAAAGGCAAGTAACAGACTAAGTACAGGGTGTCTAAGCTGACCAAAAGGACGAAGCATCATAGCCAGGGAATGGCATTATTCAGTTACAAAAATCGGTTATTTTACCCTGCTTCTTTCTGTAAGACAGCATTTGAAATTGTCAATATTTAACAAATACACCATACAGACACCCATTATCCCAAAGCACAGTTTTGTTTTTCACTGAATTTCTGAAACATTCAGGTTAAGTTCACGCATATGATCTGTTGTCTACTTACAGCTGAAGACTCGCAACCAAAAATCCATAATATGTCATCTAGGTCTTTCTCGCTAACAGTTTCATCAAGTGATACTCCAAGCTACAGATAAAAGAAATGGTAATTACTCAAAGTTCTCATTTCCAGAGACATACTGTATTTGTTCTTGTCAAGGAAAATATTCCAGAAACACCAGTTAAAAACAAACACAAGACACCCCACACAATTATATGCAAATATCATGTCACTTTATGCAATAGATACATACATTTCATTTACATCTAATTTCCTGTCTTTCCCCTTCTAAACTATTGAGGCTGGATGGATTACCAGCTTAAAGACTGTGACTTCATTCCTAACATTACTGTGTGTTTTCCATTTAACAAAAATCTCCCATTTTCCTAGACTGCTCTGTCCCCCAATCCCATTTTAAAGAACGTAACTGGAGTTTGTGAAGTTTGGTTAGTGCCTACCAAAATGTGGTTTAGATTTCAATTTTGTCTTTAAATACTGCCAAAGGATCTGAATTTTGGAGTTCATATTGCATTTCATTGCAAAGTTTTTAAGGGCTCACTCAGCCCTTAGTGGCATACTTAAAATTGAAATTACATAATTAGATAACCTTTTAAAAATAAGCATAAATGAGAATATAATAAGTTTTATTATAAAAAATAAGAACTTAATTATTTAAAATATCATTATAATTGATGTATCTGAGAAAATTACAATAAACATTTAATAATTCTGTTCTGTTTAGCACATTATGAATAGAAACAATGCAAAAAAGTCGTGATACAATATTTAGGAAAGGTTATGGAGTTGCTTACTCTGCCATCACTATAAATGCGAAAATTTATCTTTCTAAGAGCTGCCCTGTCCAAAACCTCTTTGACTGAGCATCCACACGTGACTGTCAAGGTATCAAAGAAGAGATCATGGTGCAGTTTATGACCAGCTCTCCTGAGACCTATAAAAAACACAAAGTTAATTCTATTAGATGCTGTACTGCTAGCTTACGAAGTATTTGCATAGCAACACTACATTTGTCTCACAAGTAAATGTTCTTGCACAACAAAGTAATATATTCCCCTTGTATACAGGGCAGTGAAATCATCAGCTTTCTAGTGAAATATCACTGTGCATGAAACACATCTAGATCAGATTCAGTCCTAATTATTAACGTACTGAATCTACAGATCTTTCTGATGTGTGAGATTTGTAATATATATTGTGCAGAAGAATTCGTATATGAATGGAACATGGACAAATCTCAAGACCAGAAAGAAAAATCTTGTTACACAAATGGATATTAATTATCATGGAGTTTGCCATAAAGCTTATACACTTAGTGTATTTTCACATGTGGCAAGCGGTGTTCCAGTTGAGCTTGCGAACAATGCATGGATAATTGGAGCAAATCCCAGCATTCCAGTCCTGTATAGCTCCTTCTGAGAGCAATGACAGTCAAGCCAGTTAAAAAAAAAAAAAAGTTTAAGAAAAATTTATTTAAGAAAACGTAAGGATTTAGGAACAGTGTCTGCAATCATTAAAAACTCACCTTCAGCCAGGATTAAGGTAGCATTGTGTACCCGTCTTGCAATATCCCTTAATCCATCAGACCCATGGTAGACACCAAACATGGCTGCCATATTAGCCAGAAGAGCCTACAATACACATACAGGTTAGTATTTTATTATTAACAAATATAACTTCATGTTAGCTTGGCAGAAAGGTTCTTTAGTACACAGGAAAGCCATGTCTTCAGTTGATGTAATACTTTTATTATACTTTCCCAAAAATAAAAGGTGAGAGACAAAATGTATTTATAAAACTGTAGACACTGATTATGAATTCAACGCCCTTTGAAATTTAACTGTGTCAGTAATTAACATGAGCTTAAATTCAATTACTGCTACAAAGAATTTTGAAGAATTACAAGTAAAACTAGGCTTGTAAAAAAAAATCATTGTTTAATATTGCTATAAAAGTTATGAAACATCTCATGAAGAGTAAATAATCAGTTAATAATAACAATTCCTCCTCACAATAAGACACAACATTAAGAGCATGAACAATGCATTGATAGAGTAAGTTTATAAATTTGTTCAGATGAAAGTTGGTGGAGGCATGTTGAAAATAACTATTTCAAATAATTCCTGATTTAATCATGGTATTTTACTGTAAAGAGAGCTTTTGGACAGTGTAGTATTTTTGCATCAAATCACATGTTCAAATTGTCATGACTTATATTTTTGTCTAAATAGTTTTTGAATTTCAAAATGGATTCTTTTTTTTCCTTGAATGGGTAATCTTGGATGATTAGAGACAGATTTTCTAAATAAATTCATTTGGAACCCAGCACTACTCAGTGAAGTTCACCCTATGAGACAGATGGGCTCGGCTCATTCAGAGCTAGGGTCTTTTTTTAAAGTAAACAGATGTTAATACCCTCTTTTCAAGAATGGTTCAATTTTTTCAACAGATTTGAAACATATACACAAGCAAGCATATTTCAATGTTCTTTCTTTTTCAGTTAAAAATCTCAGAAGTAAAGCTAACTCAAAGTACTGTGGTGTTAGGACAACAACCTTATGGTTCCATTCATTCATTTTCAATATTAAAAGCAAAGCATGACAAGTTACCTGTGCTGTGCAGATGTTGCTTGTAGCTTTATCTCTCCTGATATGCTGCTCTCGTGTCTGTAAAGCCAGTCGGTAAACTTCCTTTCCATTTGCATCTCTAAGTCACAAATGAAAATATTGTTTCTGTTACTACAAAATGACAGCAAATTAAGAGATCAAGCTCTATACATGTTAACTTTGACTGTCTTCAGAACAGTGCCAGAGGGAATAAAACAGAAATCAGGATAGACATCAAATAGAGAGAAAGACTGAGGTCTCTGGATTTCTGTTTACATTATGACTGGCAAATCTGTCCGGTCAGGTATAGTGCACAGCAAGTTTTCCAAGCATGCTACACCAAAACTTGATATTTGCCTTAAGGTGCCATGAATTATTCAACTGTTTTAACTGAATACAACCCAGAACTTATTTTGCACGCTGATAAGTAACCATCTTTTCTAGTGATACCCAGTAATAGCATGCAGAGTTTGTACATAAAAATAACCTGCCCAACAAAGCTGTGTGAGATAATTGAAAGGGCTATGCCCAGTCTGTCCTTCAAAAGGTTCTTTTGTAGGGCTCCTAACACATTGAAACTGGAGAAGTAAGAGCCAGTCTAATGTCCCTTACAACAATGAAAACTTTCAGAACAGCTTCAAAAGGAAAAGGATGAACTCTATACGTACATATAAATCTATGTATGTACACATGGGGTTGTGAATGGGTAGACTAGTTGCCTCAATTCATTGCATTTTCTGCTTCTTCCTACCTATGTTTCTGATAACTGGATGTCAGAGAAAGAGCTATTACAATATAGAACAGGCAGAATAACATAGCTTGCAAAGCCTCATGCCATCACAATCAATCCTCTCTGCTGTGTAGGTTATTTCTTCACCCTACATGGCAGCAAGCACTTCAGGCAGGTCACAGGATCATTCTACACAAATGCAATTCTTTAAATTCTCTTCCCAAAAATTGGAGCCAATCATTGCTCTTCTATTTTTCAACAAAAAAAGGCATCAGTTACAATGAGATGGTCAGATATTTTTCATATAGACTGTGCAAGATGGTCCACAGATGTTTCATGCAGGTATTTTCTAAAGAGATGAAAAGCTGAGGAGAGCCCTTACCTTGTGACACCCACCATCCTGCCCGGCATCATTCTCACTAGGTTTTCTTTGACAGCAAAGAATGCTGCATGGGGTCCCCCATAGCAGAGCGGCACACCAAATCTCTGGGAGCTACCCAGGACAACATCTACCCCAAACTCCCCTGGAGGCTTCAGAATACAGAGAGCCAGAAGATCAGTAGCACAGCAGGCAAGAGTCTGAGAAGAGAAGTGCACAGAGCAGTCAGCCTCTTCAGTGAAGGAGTGGTCTTTGCATGGGAGCTGGGTTTGAACAAGGTACACTTTCAAACAATTTCATATCTCTTGCACAGCACTGAAGTGTAATGGTAACCTTCACACAGTATCCCATGTAACACTTAGTTTCTATACCTATGGGTGTTTTATGCATCAGAGTGAAATCTAATTAGACAAGTAACATTTGTTTTACCCCATCCTGATGAGCTCTTTCAACAAGTTCAGAAAAGTCTTCCACCTTTCCCTCAGTGTCTGGATACTGAAATAACACTCCACTGACATCCTTTGCACTGAAATCCATCTCATGGGGTAATTTGAGCTCAGTAATAACACCTGTATAACTGGAAAACAAAACCATATACAATAAAATGTATTCAAACCATTTCCTGCCTTGAAGTGATATTTAATATGATGTTATCATGGACTTAGAACATTTTTTTCTTTAACATGCAAAGAACTGAAGCTGCTTGGCATCTCTAAACACTGAGACTGTTTCATGTCATGGTATATAGTACTGAAGAATAACTGCATTTGATATGATCATCAAATACGCAACAGAGAAGAGCAGAGGATGCCTAACCTACTTGGTATCAACATTTTGCTGCTTTATTTAGCATGTTTAGCTTCGAGAACCAAGCAATAACTTTAGAAGATGGTTACCTCAAACTATAAACTTAAAATTGATTTATTTTTCATTAAAAGAGAAGTTTTACTATCTAGGCTTAGTCATTTCTAAATTAAGTTATATCTAATAAAGGATAACCAGACTGAATTCAAAAACCGTATGTATGTATTTGTACAAAAAAGTTAAGGGAAAAAATAAACATTTTATTTTTATCACATTTAGTCTCCTTTTAAAGATCCTGAATTACTTCACAGTAATATTTGAATGGAAAATTAGAAGCAATGACAAATGTTAACAGATTTCTGCTTCCATTTTACATAGTCCTATATTCCAAGCATGTTAAGTATAGGGTGAAGAGGTGTAGATGAAAAGTAATTCAATGTAAGTGAAAATATATGGTAGAAAATGGTGAATAACATTACTTGGCTCTAGTTTGGACCACTGCTATAGTCTGTGGGTGGCATCGGGAATCTACATAGAACTTCCTCCTTTTGTTGTGCCTGTTACAAAGAAAAGGGAAAAAAGAAGAGATACATATTAAGAACGTATTATTTTCCACGGAAGTAAAATTAACTGGTTTTATAAATGTGAGTTTTTTTTAAGTAAAAACACAGCTGTAAATTTGGGTTATCATAACTAGGTAAGTATGTGATTCAATGGTTCCATTGAGGGTTCCAGTCAATTTAGAACAAGAAGTTCATTCCAGATAGTCAACTGAAATTCGTATGTGAAAAAATTAAGAGTGTCTATGAAACAGAATCATAAGCCAACTTAAACACCTGCAAGAATGTCTCTTCTCCTCATTTCAGCTAGGATAATTTTCCTCCTGGTAGCTGGTATGGTGCTGTGTTTTGGATTTAGGATGAGAACAATGCTGAAAACATGCTGATGCTTCAGTTGCTGCAGAACAGTGATTAGACTTAGCCAAGGACCTTCTATCCTTCTCATGCTGCCCTGCCAAAGAGGAGGTTGGGGGTGCAAAAGAAGCTGGGAAGGGACAGAACCAGGACAACTGGCCCAAACTGGCCAAAGAGGTATTCCATACCATGTGACATCATGCTGAACAATTCATATGGAGGGGCTGGAGGGCATATGGGGTTGCTCAGGGTCAGGCTGGGCATCAGCCAGCAGGTGACGAACAATTGCATTGTGCATCACTTGCTGTATGCATTCTGTTATTATTATTATATTTATTTCTCTTCCTTTTCTGTCACATTAAACTGCCTTTATCTCAACCCATATCCTTTTACTTTTTCCTGCTGATTCTCTCCCATTTGCCACTAGGAGGGGGTGGAGAAGTGAGTGTATGGTTGCATGGTGTTTAGCTGCCTGCTGGGTTAAATCTCACCTCCACATACATCCTCTTATAAAGGAATACAACTGGTTTTTAATACCTGAGTTTCCCCAGATAACCAGACAGGTGCTATTGAAAGACTAAAATGCAGCCTAGCATAATAGCTTGGTTCTTGCCAGTTAGAAAAGCATGATTTTGTGTCAGACTGATGTTTTGAACAACTGAATAGTTGGAACACAATCGCATCTGTGTAGCATCCTTCTTGATAATACAGACCTGCAGTGACCTTGAATGGTCTCCCTCAAACTTCTTTTAATTTACATTTAATTAATCTCAAATATCCCTACAGAACAGCTCCCTGAAAGTAGATTTAGATATACCAATAACAGTTTCACTTTTAGTGACTCATGACAGACATACTCTGCTATTGTTTATAAGCCATAATCAGCCATTCAATCATATTCAGTCATTCAAGTCTGCAGTGTCCATGGACATCAGAAATTCATGCCACAGACTATTAGGTTATGGGATAAAAGATAAGGGAACACTGAGAGGCAACAGTAGGTAGGGGAGCCCAAGTCACATGCTGTCCCAGGCCCACCACAGAAGCCACCAGCATGCCGGAAGCCCACCTCCACAGAGGAGCACAGGGGCACACAGGAAAGCGGGAAGCCAAGTTGAAGACTCAGAAGAAGGGCCATCCTGCCCGGGCTCCCCAGGGCTGTCCCAGAACCGTGGGACATTATCGGATGTAGGGGAAGAACATTTCTGGATTGACCAGGGATTATTATGGGATGTTAGGGGGAGGAAAGGTGGGAAAATTGATATATTTAAGTGATTTGGGGAGGAACAAGTGTGGAAAAAAAATGGAGGGATAAGGTGATAAAAAGGGACAGTTGTATATAAATAGTTGCTGATGGATGCATTTGACTGGCCATGCCATGGTCCCAGTCAATACAGTTTGTCCCTTCTTCTTGTTCATAGAATCACAGAATGATAGAATCACTAAGGTTGGAAAGGACCTTTAAGATCATCTGGTCCAACCATACCCATACCACCAATATCTACCAATTCCTTTCAAACTTTCTGTGGGTGAGAGACTCTGTTTTGGGGTATGTATGGGTGCCAGCAACAGGAGTCAGACCATGGGTCAGAGGGGGTGGGTGTCTGTGGTGAGACGGCTGAAAGGACTGGAGTGAGCTGACCTCAGTGCCAGCACCTGGAGAGGCAACACAGCCACAGGGGCCTGTAAGGACTCATATATGCTCATTTTGCTTAAGTATTCTCTGACCTGATCTTTGTCCACCAAGGGTAAGCATTCCTTGCTCCAGACTTTCCCCCGGGTCTACAGGTCCTTAGATTTCTGAAAGCTTGAGACTTCTCAGACACATCAACACTGGAAACTTTGTTAGGAACTAATTAACATGGACAATTCAGCAATCTGCTCACAGTCAAAATGCCACACTAACTTCAACCCTCTCACCTACCCATGCCTCCACAGCTGAGATGTCTTTAAAACTCCAAATTTCTTCCTGCTGTGATTTAACCATATATTTAAACATATTACCTGTGACATAATTGCATAGCTTCTGCAGCAGCTGTCCCCTCATCCAGCAATGATGCGTTAGCCACATCCATTCCTGTGATATCACACACCATAGTCTGGTAATTTAGCAGGCTCTCCAGCCTGCCCTGGGAGACCTCAGGCTGGTAGGGAGTATACTGGGTAACCCTGTAAGAAAAGAATTCTGAGTTTGGTTCATGGAAAATAAATATATCAGAATTATGCCAACACAGAACAGAATTATGCCACTGGAAAACAAACAAACAAACAAACAAACAAACAAACACGCTATTTGTAAAGTATAATTCACTAACATGAAAAATTGTCAGAAAAGTTATTTTTTGATGGTTGTAGTTTATTACTGTCCTGAAAATCTGAGAGTATTTTCTCTACTGATACTGATTTTTTACAGGAGAAGAGTTATCTTCCTCCATTTTGAAAAGAGAATTTACTTTTAAAACAAAGGAATGAATGCATCTTAGTGAAAAGAGTCAGGAAATAGGGTCTGAGTGTGGGAGAACTGAGTCATGTCACAATATCTGAATGAGGATGCTTAGTTCATTGATATCTAGGTATCGTATTGCCACTATCTTTCAACATATTGTTTCTGTGATCTTTTGCTTGCCAAGTACTCTCCACTCTCATGGGAGAAAAGGCACTTGGCACTTTACAGGATCAAGCTCAGTAACATGCCACTTTTTGTGAAATGACAATTTCCATAAATGCTGGTGAAGAAAAGCAAGACAAATTTTATCTATTTTCACCAGGAGAACAAAGAAGTAAAGGCAACGCATGCAATTCCTTAGAACAGCCAACAGCTTAAGGGGAACACACAATTATAACAGCCCAGGGAAAAAATAAATAAATAAATAAATATCAAAGCAAAGGGTCCAAGAATGAAAGGCAAGAAGAGAGATCAAATTCTCTTTTGACTGGTAGAGTTTTGGACATCGGGTTCCACAGTGGTCCAGGGCAGACTTTACACCTGTTTTAACCCAGAGCAGTGGCCAGAAACCAGTGATAAGAAGAAACACTTATGGCCTTGTTCTCTAGCAATGGAAGAAAATAACAAGTTTGTTTCTTGAAAGGGTGCTAGTAAGCCCTAGACTTTTGAGAAACAGTTACATGATTCATAGCTGAAAGTACGATCTTTAAAGAGAGACTGAAGAACTTGGAAGCTCAAGACTCGTATAAAAACAATAGGAGGTGAGCTAGACAAATTTTACAAAACAAGCTGCAGAACCTATGGTATAGAGCAAGATGAAAGGAGCAATAAAATAGCAATGCAAGGGAAGGAAGAAAAAAGTCTTTAAGAGAATAGGAGAGGCAGAGAAATGGACATACTTAACAAGCAAATTCGAAGTATTCAAGAGATACAGCATTGAAGGCAGGACCAAAGAAGAAATGCCAAGTGCTGTTTACTGGGTATGTTCTTTGCTAATGTATTTACTGTCTATTTGATACATCTGCTCAGATTTCTCACATGTATAATAATCAGTGTAGTGACAGTAAACAGCTATGTATGAAGTTTGATAAACACTGATGATTTTCCCAAATATTCAAGTTTTTTGTTGTTGTTGTTTTGTTTTTCCTGCTGCTAAGCTACACTTAACACTAAGAAAACTGATTATGCAATCAAAAACTGAGACCATGGCCTGTGCTGCACGTAATATTGCTCATTACAAATAGCAATGATGTATTTTCTCTGCATCTGCTAAACTCAGTTTTTAATGTGGCAGTTTGGAGATTTGTTTTCTGAATGCTCCCTCAGGTCTCACCAATACAAAGAGTTATTCCCAACTCCTTTGCAAGAACAATAAGCTCCCTTGCCTACTAAAATAAACTACTCCACACTTAAAATTAACAATCCTACTTTCACAATTCATGAACTTCCGCTAAAGGTCTTTTTTTTTTTTTTTTTTTTTTTTTTTTTGCATTATAACTTGCAGAATGAGCTGGAAGTAGAGAAAAAAAATCAGGAATCACTGGTTAGCATTTGCTGAAATAATGATTTAATAAAAATGAGATTTTAATTAAAGCTGAGTTTATCATCTCTATGGTTCATTTCAACAACAAAAAATGTTTCATTTAACCATTATTGATTAGGAACTAATGCAAAATTAGATAGGTAGACAAAATTAGAGAAATCAGTAGCAGAGATGCAATACTTCACATTAAACATGGGTTCAAATTTTGCTATAGGACTTTCAAGTTGCATTCTATATTTGTTTTCCAAAACAAAATGAGTCAAGTTCATGACTTCTTACATGACAAGAATCAGTTTTGGTAAGATTTTATCTTGTATAATTGCAGATAGACTTTACAATAAAAGCTTCAAAACAGACCACTCAAATCAGATATCTAGAAAACTATTTTAATACTTTAAGGGATTTCCACTCATATATTACTATTAAATGATTTTTAAATGAAGTTTTTCCACTTAGTTCAAAAACATGTGTACCTATTCTTAAACTACTACTAAGTAGCTGTGAATTTGATGGTTCCCTAAAATAACCTTAGTCCTACCATCATAGTAGAGACAGAACAACACATTTTAGAACACAATTAATTAAGTTTTGATATTTTCATGCTGTGCTTTTGAATGGCAAAAATGGTTGAAGTAAAAATTACCAATTCCAGAGAGATGCAAGAAGTTCAACATGAGATCTTGAATTCCAGTACTAGTGCAAATTTTCGTGCATGAAGTTTAACAGTAGTACAAGTGAAGACACCTTCCGTAATGTTAAACCTTCTGCTTAGGTTTGTTCAAGTGGCTACTCTGCAGGTAGAAGTCTAGCACCACCAACATTGAAATGAAAAGGAAGAATTACTGTAGTGATGAGGAATACAAACTAAAAACTGCATCTTTTTCAAACAAACTGGAGAAAAATATCATCTCTTGTCTGTATCTTTTCAGACCAAAATTAATTCTGCACACCAAGACTCCTAAGCTAATGAAGGCAGATAGATCATGACAAAGGAAACTTTTCGTGAGAGGCTAACAGCCTTTCTTGAGCCTGTGTCAGACCCATCAGGACTTCAGTAGTAAGTGGCTTTTAGTTTTGTAGGAATTTAAAACTCTCTGATTTTGTTTAATTTTTCACACTCTCAGAAATGCCAACTTTAAGACACTGATGAAGGTTTTAAGAGACACTTAAGTAATAATGTGTCTCAGCAGCACTGCAGACTGGCATCAAAGCAAGCAGTATCTAGGAAACACAGGCTTTCAGCCAAAGGCTAGGCTGCTGATCAAAAATCTTGGCATACAAAGGAGAAGTTTTGTACATAGGAGAAGGGGTTGTTTTAGGTTTAACAACAAAACAGATGATACATTATAACTGCAAGATTAACAATTATGGCTTCTTTATACTAAAGTTGGCTCTTGCTTCTACTTTGCCTTACAACATTTCCTTTGGGAAATACTAATGAAATGGCAGAGCATGCAAAGACTCCATTACTGAACAATGCTCAGTGAACTAGTTCTTGATTAGCATTTCTAGCTGCACAGTCAGTAAAATCTAAAATATAATAAGTTCACCATGTATCTTCCTTTGTAATTTTTCTATCCTTTTACTAATCTCCAGAAATTTATTGGACTCATAATCAACATTGTACTTTCACTTTGTTATAACGTATGTTCTTGCAGTTTTAGCCATTCAGAAAACTAACCTCATGCACCAGCAGAGCTGGAATTATTTTGAATTTCCAGTCATACAGAATATTCTTTTTGAGATCTGACAGTTGGTAAAAATGAAAGGAACCTAAAGTATAAACAGACCACTAGCGTAATTTGAAACCAACATACATAAGCAATATCTTACTCATGGGTTTGAGAAAGCTGGATGGTCTTATGACAGGGCATGGAGACATGCCAGTTTCCAGTCAAAGCACAGACACCGAATTTGCTGCCAATTTGGCATGCTTTGTGAGCTGCTTGTGCAGCTTTCTGTATCCGGTCTGCAAGTAGATGCCAACAGCTTAATGTTTATATTAGATTTTTGCACCGTATGCAGTAATTTTCAGAATGCAATCCAGGAGTGCTTAAGTGCTACTAGCTACTAAGTTACACAACTATTGTTAAGATTGCAAGTATCCTTGGTACAGTTACTATATTCTTAGTTATTTAATGTATAGTGGGGGAAAAATGAAGTGAGCTGTACTTTGGAGACCTCAGCATCATGCTCCCTTGCAAGGTGTTAGTGTGACATTAAAGGCCTGCTAGATATTTAAGTTTCAAAAATAAGTACTATGCTGCTTTGACATATAGGTTAATTAGAAGCTCTTATGTTAATAAGAAGCCTAAGCAGCCTGTAAGATGATTTCTGAAGGCAAATACTCTTCATATCCTTAGTTTTTCACTTGTGATCATGTTATGGCACAAAATTAATTGAGTCTTCTACTGGGGAAAAAGTTCAGCACATTTGGTGTGAAAACGTTTAATGTGTATGTGAAAATGGAAAACAACAGAATAACGACTGTGCATCCATACCAGCAGGCAGATGACATATTTGTGCTGCATGTGCTGGATGTCGCATTACCAGTTGTATGCCCCAAAATAAATCCTGCTGCCTACGTTTTAGAGTTGAGGTGCTTTAAGTATAAAGCAAATATGCACACGGATCTGATGTCTGTTTTTTAAAACAGGCTAATATTTTTGCTCATATCAATTGAGTATGGAAAATACCTTTAAGGCCTCCTCCTAGTGCTACCATGGAACTGCTAGTTACAGACTGCCGGGAACAAGGAATTGTTGGCAGCAAGTAACAAAGACCAAAAGTAAAACAAGTATGAAAAATAAGCTTCTGTGACTAATCAAATCCCTCACTAAGGAGACAGGAATTTTAACTGCAGCATTCCAGTAAAGGACTGCCCCACTACTCTGCTTATTTTCTAACTTTTGATTCAAAATGTTTGTTAGATAAAAAGTTAGCTAAGAAATATCTACCCAAAGAGTTTTGAAATAGCTTCTTTCATCAATACAGAAGTAGTTTCAAATGAGATTCAGACTTAAAAGAAATGGATGCCCAGACTTTCCTGAAGCTACCAGTACAAAATACTGCTGACTTCCTAGGCACTTAATTAGTGCATGGTTTTGGTCAGGCAGTTTTATCTCAAATTAAGATATTCAGCTTCATTACAAAGATATTATACATTGTTGTCCAGATGCTTCAGAAAGTTTTGAAACTGCATCAGTGTTGAATATTTTCTTATCAGAATCTGAGATCTGGGAAGATTTTTCTGGCAGTTCTTCAGAAGAAAGTAATGTGGGTCAGTCATCTAATTTTCAGCTGAAAATACATTTTGTTTTGAACAGTTTCCTCCTGAAATCTACCTTTGCTCTTCCTACTTTCTGCTAGCAATTACAACTGTACTAAATATTGAAAAGTCCTTCATTTCTAAGCTTAGGCTCTCTTATTCAAACTTATATTATATTCCAATACAAGTCTTGCTCTAATGTGTGCCAAGCAGTGAGAAGATATTAGTTACATGAGCCAGAACCAAGCACAAAAAATACGTTTGCATTTGCAACATTTCCCCTGGACCTATAATGCAAAGTGTGTTATTACTGATAGTTAAACACGCAGGTGTTGCAAGGAGAAGTTCCATTTCTTAAGTAGCTTCCACAAAGCCTGTATAGTTATGAAGTTTGCATGCCTCCTAATAAATCTCTTTTATCACCCTTCTGTAAGTTTAGCTTCTAGGATTCTAATTTGATTTAGGACACTCCAAGAACAGATTCCTGGATAGCCTCTACCACTTGTTTTACTAGCACTATACACGTTTAAGTTTTAAAAATACGCAGTTCATTTTGGTTCACTTAGTTTTTGACTGTTCTCATTTTCGTCTCTAGCAACAGGCTATTTGTTTTCACAGAATCACGGAATCATCTAGGTTGGAAGAGACCTCCAAGATCACCAAGTCCAACCTCTGACCTAACACTAACAAGTCTTTTAAAGACCTCCAGGGATGGTGACTCAACCACTTCCCTGGGCAGCCCATTCCAATGCCTAACAACACTTTCAGTAAAGAAGTTCTTCCTAATACTCAACCTAAACCTCCTCTGGCGCAACTTTAGCCCATTCCCCCATCATCCTGTCACCAGGCACATGGGAGAATAGACCAACCCCCACCTCGCCACAGCCTCCTTTAAGGTACCTGTAGAGTGCAACAAGGTCTTCCCTGAGCCTCCTCTTCTCCAGGAAGAACAATTCCAGCTCCCTCAGCTGCTCCTTGTAAGACTTGTTCTCCAGACCCCTCACCAGCCTCGTTGCCCTTCTCTGGACTCACTCAAGCACCTCCATGTCCTTCTTGTAGTGAGGGGCCCAAAACTAAACACAGTCTTCAAGGTGTGGCCTCACCAGAGCTGAGTACAGGGGGACAATCACTTCCCTGGACCTGCTGGCCACACTTTTTCTTATGCAAGCCAGGATGCTGTTGGCCTTCTTGGCCGCCTGAGCACACTGCTGGCTCATATTCAGCCGACTGTCAACCACTACTCCCAGGTCCTTCTCTGACAGGCAGCTTTCTAACCACACATCTCCCAACCTGTAGCTCTGTTTGGGGTTGTTGTGCCCCAGGTGCAGGACCCGGCACTTGGCCTTGTTGAACTTCATGCAGTTGGCCTCAGCCCATCGGTCCAGCCTATCCAGATCCTCCTGCAGAGCCTTCCAACCCTCGAGCAGATCGACACACGCACCTAACTTGGTGTCGTCTGCAAACTTGCTGAGGGTGCACTCAATCCCCTCATCCAGATCATTGATAAAGATATTAAAGAGAACTGTCCCTATTACTGAGCCCTGGGGGACTCCACTAGTGACCGGCCTCCAACTGGATTTAACTACATTCACCAAGGCTCTTAGTACTGTACTGAAATATTTAGTTTACATATTTTGCAAAAAGAAGATGGGGATAAGACTAAATAAAACTTGGTTTAGATGTATTGCATAGATTCCTTGGATCCAAAAATTGCAACTTTGTAGTCAGTTCAAAAGTCTGAGATGCAATAAAGCATACAAGACCAATAATTCATAGACTTGGAGGGCTGCAGATACATAGACGCATTTACAGTAACCCAAAATACAAAAAAAAAAAAAAAAAAAAAAAAGTAAGCAGCAAAGTCTTTTCACAATGACTCACCTTTTAAATATATATATATAAACTTCAACTACTGCTTGTATTAAAATCATTATTACTTGGTAATTATGATGTCAATTACTATTTTAATAGACTGCAAAAAAAGGATGTTATTGACTACAGATAAGGAATCTTCCAGACCAAATGAAACAATGCAAGGTATCAATGATATTCAGTACAGTTGAAAGTGAGATTCTGCATTAATTTTATTTTTTCTGTTGCACCACATCTGTGTTACAGTTTTTTAGAACAATGTCAATATTAAGTGAGTATTTATAATCAAGCCTTAGTGCTTTTGTCAAGAAAAGAACATCAAGAAACAAAAGTTCATTTTTTAGATTAATGCTGTTCATAATATACAATTTAATGCTTTAAAAGGTTTCTATTTTTACACTTGAGCAAAACCAAAACACCAGTCAAATTCAAATCTGTCAGCCAGGTCACTTTTTGACTTTTCCCAAAAAAATGAAACATCAATTTGTTGATAAGAACAAAGTATGATATTCTCAGTCTCTTCAAAAATGAATTATCAAGTATTTCTGCCTACCTATTTTCAGGCATCAGTGGCACGAATTATTTGTTCAAATAATAACATACCTTATGGATAAATATTCTAACTCTTAAAGTTCTCTAGTTTCAGAACCAAAAAATAAATAAATCAAGAATTTTAAGAGAAAAGCCTTTGAGATTTCCAAGGCTCCTTTCCTGTTCTCTTTCTGAAACCATAATCAGACTATTGCATGGTATTTAACAACTTCAGCTCCAAACTGCACACAGCAGTGGAGGAGGGAGCTGCTTTAGTTTTCGCAAGAAGCTAGGAAATAATTATTAAAATATATTTATAAACATAAATATATTTATATTATCTTATCATATATTATCTTATTTATATATCTTATTTATATATCTTATATATTAT
>NC_048926.1:30255035-30291752 GCF_011077185.1 Oxyura jamaicensis
TAGTTTTCGCAAGAAGCTAGGAAATAATTATTAAAATATATTTATAATCATAAATATATTTATATTATCTTATTATATATTATCTTATTTATATATCTTATTTATATATCTTATATATTATTTAAATAGATTTATAAATATAAATGTTTATAAATAAAATATAAATAAATATAAAAATATTTAAGAGATAAGTTCTAGTACTTCCCTAAAGCAAACTGAAATATTCTTGGTTTAGTTCATAATAAATAGAAGTTGTGACTTCTAAGGCAATAAAAATGTTTTACAGGAAAAGCACCTAAATTAAATTATATATATATATATATGCATACACATTCTTTCACCTCTCTAGCTTCAGTATCAACTACATGTACATACCAGTATCAAATATATGAAAATCTTAGTTAGAAAAATAGGTTTCAGGCATATTTGTCTGTGCTCTAGATTTGATAAACTTCATATGCGTATTTATACATATGCATTTAATAAGAAAATGTTGTACATTACCATCCTGCATTCTCCAACAAATTCCGTGCAATGGGTTGAGGCACTGAGCAGTTGTAATAACCCATGCCTATATAGGACCTCCATATCTTGTTCTTGCTTGCAATATTGTATAAAGTTTCAAGGATTTCATTTTCACCTAATTGAGAAAAAATTATGTCAGAAAATTTCACTTACACATAATGCTAGCAGATCTTAACTAAAATGACTCGTACCCCTGAGTAAAAAAATACAGTGTCAGAGACACACATATAAACAATAACAGAATGAGGCTGAAATGATAAAATATTCTGAGAAAGTTTAAGTTCCACCAAATACAAGCATTTCTGCCTAGTTATTTAAAAACATCTGATCTGGATTAAATATATATATAACCCTTCTAGGTTGTCTGTTCACATTAACTAGATTTGACAGTTCAGTTGCAAATATTTCATTTTAGGATGTTACACCTTTTTTAAGACATTAAGTTAAACTAAACAACAGAAATTTCATTCTCTGACAAAAATGCAACAACTGAATAACAACAATGTTCCTACTGATGTGGAAATGATAATGAGAGAAGGAGATGCTGGCAAATGACTTAAGGAGCTCTCCTTTTAATGCAATAGCGTTCTGGGTCTCTTGCACATGCATTAAAATACATCTCAGAATGGACTTTTCATTAGCCAGTCCTTATAGAATCAGCACTAGATGAAGCTATAATCACTCATAACTGATTTAATGTGCTTAACAGAGCCCTTTTTGCATAGCAGGACTCAACATCAATCATCCAGGAGCAATTTCTTAATACTAGAGAACATTTTTTTTTCCTTCACAGATTCCAGGCACTTTCTGTAAACAATAGATCGAATGGAAGAGTTTTATTCATTTTGTTTACTATTCTTCATCAGTTTATTAAAAAACAGTGTGTGAATACTATATTTCTATCTTAAGAAATTCTATTTAAGATTAGCTTTGAAATCAGTCTGCCAATCTAGTTTAAAGATTACAATACAATGCTTCTGAAGTGGGCAAAAATAGATATTACCACTTCAGCTCTGATTTCAGAATTTGCGTCTCTTCTTACTCTTACTTGAAATGCTTAGATGTTGTTTTTTAAAATATGTTTTTTTTTTTCCCCAGATCTGACCTTGAAAACTGCTGTATGGCAGCAGTACAGCAGTTGCATTAAGTTCTTCTGTTCATTCTGCATTGCAATCTCAAAAGCAGGCTTTGGAATATCAGGGTATAAATTATCAACACAGAAAAGCTTGGGACCTGGATGTTTAAAATCTTGTTTCTCACTGTTATTCCAATCAAGAGAGCTCACGTCAAAACATTTGTTGCTCTGGAATCTGTTGGCAAATTATTTTTCATAGAAAACATCATGGTTCTGAATTAATTTCTTCTGTAGCCATAGATACTAGCACTTCAGCTCTGATTACAGAGGTCATCCCTCTTCTTCCTTTTACTCTTAGAGCTGCTATTGCATTCAATGTATAAAGATTATTTTTTTAAAAAAGTCTTTTTTTTTTTTCCCAATTAATTTATTCCACAGTCATCTAAATCACAATCCCATCCACAAATATTTTTTTTTTGTATGGATCTTCAGTTCTGACTTCAAAGCCCATTCCTTCTCTGCCTCTTACTCAGTCTACTGTTACATTCAATATACAAAGGTTAATTTCTTGTTTTTAGTAAACTGCAAGGTGTTTTTTTTGTTTGTTTGTTTGTTTGTTTTTTCTCCTTTTTCCCCGGAGATTCAGGAGCCTTATGTTTCTTATACTTAAACCCAGCAATGTCCAAGGAAAAGTTTCTAAAACATAGTAAACAGTTCCACTCCCCCACACTACTCCTACAGTGCTTATTCAAGACAGATTCACTTGTTATTTATTTTAGTGAGGGTTTTAACATTACAGAGATCTTCCTCTATCACTTGCAAACCAAAACCTTAATGAAAGATGGTTCTGTGTTCAGTTTGAAGGGGAGTGTTGTATTCTTGCAAAATTCAAACTTCATCAATTTTTTTGGAAATTCCAAAGCATTTGTTCATTTGACTCCAAGGTCAGCTGAAGGCAGAAGTTATCTATCATTTATCTTGCTCACTAGCCCAAAATGTCACACACACAAAATGCATGAAAAGCATAAATTCCATAGTAAATACATACCACAAATACTGTACTATATGCCAGATAGTTTCCTTTATCTGCCTGACAGGGCATTTGTTCTAGAAAGTTATTAGTCTTTTCTCAGTGAATACAGCTAACAACTATCATGTGAACACACTGAACGTTTGACCGAGCTGCCTGAAATAACAACACCATTTCCACACTGATTTGATGCACAAAGCAAAAAGCCTTAGTGAAACCATAAGCAGCTTACGCCTCATTTAAGCTTCCAACTTAAAGGTAGAACCACATATAGCACTGGCTATATTTTCATAGTTACGTGAGTTACCTCTGGGGACAGTCACACTATTAGCTGTAATCAGGGTAGTGAAATACTGTAGGGCACACCCACTCCATTCCTGCATCACCTCACTTGCCCTGCTCCATCAGTCATAACAAGGGCAACAGCATTACCAGCTCAAATACACACCTCCAACATTCAGCATGCTTCTCCAAAAAGACCTGGAATGACCATTCCTTCACAGTGCCCCATGCTGCCTTGAGGTAGCTCAAAGCATGAGGCACCTCTTTAAGGAGTCCCATAAGGAATTGCACCCCTGAGCATCTCAAGTCTACAGCCCCTGATGTATCTGTAAAGCCTGGCTGGACAAAAGCAAACATTAGTCCATATAGATTTATGACAACTCAGTTTTCCACACATTAAGTGCTTGCTTCCCATTGGTATAGTTCTGAACTCACAGAAAACTAACCCAAGCAAGGGTCAAAGAACTAGATGCATACATCGTGGCCCAAACTCTGTTCCTAACAGCAGCCCCTGCACTGGTGGTTGGACAGCTGTGCATGGTAGAAGGCATGGCTTGGGATGAGGCACAGGAGGCTTAGACTAGAGACAAGGAGAAGCTTTTCACTGCTGGGACAGCCCAACCACAGAACCAGGGCCCAGGCAGGGTGGGCCTCTGCAGCCTGAGGATCTCACACCCTGGCTAGGTGAAGGCCTGAGCAGCCTGGCCTGGGCTAGGCCTGCTCTGGGCAGGAGCAGGGCTGGACACCTCACCAGGGTCCCACCAGCCTCAGCAGGACCTTACATGCTGGTTCCCAGCAGCAGCATTCCCTGCTCCCTCCAGCCTAGCTTTTAACAGCATATGCCTATAATGTGACTTGTGAAGGGTGTCTAGTGTAAGTGTCCAACACTAGTAGAAATGAAGAAGAATGGTAACCACAAGTGTTATCTTATGCACGCCTAATAACCTTGTCAAGCTCAAAATCAAATAGCTGAGTTTTCAACTTAGTGGACAGAAGGGTCACTAAGTCCAGAAAATTAGAGATTTATTCTGCTGTATGTATCTTAGGGCATATGTAGTGGAAACACTGTAATCTTGTAAATGTTTGATGCTAAAATATGAACAAGACTAACATTTCAGCAAGTGTCAATATCTGTGAGTTAAAACCATAAGACCTCAGTGTTGTATTACAAATTTATTTCAGCTCTCCCCAGCAACAGGTGAAATACAGAAATATCCAAAATGGGGAAATAAAACGGAATAAAAAAATTTACTACTATTAAGAAACAGTTGGAAATCAGCCATCAAACTTAGTTATTTCTTGGTAGTTTCTGAAACAGCGTGGTTGAAGTGCCTTTATCTTTAATTCATTTCACCGGTAGTAGTCCACAAATCCTTTAAGAACCTTATTCAGCAAGAAATAAAATTGCCAGGTAAGTCACTGCAGATGGTCTTTATTCCCCTCATTATTACATTAGATATGATCAGAGACAGTACCCAGGATAAAGTTCACTGATCTTGCAGTACTCTTATCAGACAGCTGTGGAAAAAACTCACTAAGGCTACCACAAGGACACTTCAGGACTACCACCCCCTACATTCACAGGTAGAAAAAACAAAACACATCACAAAAATAGTAGGGCTTGAGTTATCCTGTCATAAAATGACAACTGTTATTTCTGCTAGTCTTTTAGTGGTTATCATAGCAGTCAGCAATTGCCCAAGGGAAGGGTCGAAAGCCAACACCGCTTGCTGCCCTGCCACCTCCTCCAGTGGCATGGGCTACCCACACTTACCCAGCCTACCTGGAAAGCAGAGGCAACCTAGCCTGAGCATGCTGAGATTTGCCTTCATGGTAAAAACAGAAACAGTCTCTTACAGTATGACTGCTTCTGAACCACAAATTCTTTCAGAAATGTTTAGGCTGTAGACCCAATTGGTTGCTTACACAGGTTTTGTAGACTAATCTTTGTAGATTCTTAAGTTTTATAAAACAAGTAGGAATGTTTTGGAAGAAATCATGGTACAATTCATAGACTCATTCTTTTAATTCAAATCCTAGATATTGGATTAATTAACAGCATTGCAGGGATAACTATCACTGATACACAGTGTCAGTCTGCAGGGATAAAAGGATTACTTTTATAAAAAGTGATCTGTTCTTTGACTTCAAATGGGTCAGTCACTACATATGTGCTAAAGCACTTTCAGTAATTGAAAAAAAAAAAAAGCTAGCATTCACTTGTAGTCACAGTGGGAAAATGCTCTGTAATAACAGCTGATCACAAATAAATAAATATTGAACAGATGCCTAGCCTTTGCTGTGAATATTAACTAAACAGAAGCTATATGCCAAAATAACATTTTCTCTGGCCTACATCTGCCGAAAAAGCTGACTGTAAAATCTTCCCTTCTAGAGGAAGTTCAGAATAAGTCCTACAAACTGGGACTTTTCACTGCTTGGTCCCTACTGGCTTTCACCGTTATGTTCAGGTGTTTTTACAACACTGTCAGTGGGCTCATGGCAGCAGGCACTTTTAAAGTGGCTTTTTTCCTTTCTGACAGAAGAAGAACATGGATACTTCTGTCATATGACATACAAATGAAAGCAACTCATTTCAAATACCTCTTAGCACAAGTTGCACTATTTTTCTCCTTCACCACTCACAATGTCTATACTAGAAGATGCTTGCCAGAAGAGTGCTGAGAAAACTGAAAGAGTATTTCTAGTGTAGATGCACTTGTGCACACTTGTAAATGTAAAGCTTAGTATTTACCATTCACACATATGCTAATATCCAGTTGAGGCTAGAGTCCTTCTCTGTCAATATATTGTCTGTCAGGGAAGTAATGAAGTTTGAAGCACAATTCTGTGCTAAGAAATCTAGGAAATATAACACAACTAAGTGCTTCTACTGTAATAAGATATTTTATTTAAGAATGGTGGAATACGCTGTAACATCTAAAACAACTTTTTAATATAAGCTGCAATATAAATTGGAGGATTTCTGTTGTTGCATGCAGACAGCTGATTGATTTTCTAACTTTTAGATTATTTGTGACATTACCAAGTGAAGGATCTCTAAAGCAAAACAATCCCATTGCCACACCTAATCAAACTTTGAAGACACATACATCAAGTGTCTTTTCCTTCCCTCTGCAGTTGGTGCAGTTTCACAGCTTACACGAGAGCCTTGCCTTCACTGAAGAATCTCACCAATTTTTCTAGATCAACTGTGCAAATACATAGTCCTCAGTAGACATTTTTCTCCTGTGAAACCTTTTCCTTCATTTGGAGTATAGCTATGTTATTTCACATTTGGATCTGAGGCAAGGCTCAAAGCTACAAAATCTTAAAAAACTAAAAGCAATTACAGAGATATGGGATACTCATCTAGACATTTATGGTATACGCATGATTTCCTTGGGCTGCATTGTGTAACTCTAGCTGTAAGCAACAGCTTCAAAGAGACTTCAGTGCAAGCTCAACTGCATATCCCAATATGAAGGAGCAGCACAGCTCGTTTCTTCAGCTACACACTAACCTGTCACTATGACAGGAGCCACTGTTTGTTTGCTCTTGTTAGAACAGCTGTTCAGAAAAATGGAAGTGTATACTTAAACCATTAGAAATTGCCACAGTAAGAACTTTACAAATACTGTACTTAACACATTTTGAATGGCCTTGTCCTGTTCTCTCACTGCATGTATGAGTTCTGAGAACAGTAGGCATAAAATTGTCTTCAAACAAAAAAAGCATGTTTAAAAAAACAGTCCAGTTCTCACAGTGCTTTCTCCATTTGTTATTTCTTTTAGTACAAGGTACAGGGATGAGAAATGATATACCATTCTTGCATAAGAAATTCCACACTGGTAATTAGAAAGACATGATTCCTTCTTATTGTACCATTAGAGAGAACAAGTTTTATCCAGAATATGATGTTCTAGGTCCAAGATGTTCATAGTGAAACTGCCTAACTTCAATCTGAGACTTCTAATTCTGCTTTAACAAGCTGTGAAGTTTTCTACTACCAATGGAGTGGAAAACTATGTGGCAAAAATCTACACAAAGTTACAGAAGACAGCTAGTCAGTCCCAGTGAGGGAAGAAGAAAAGGCAGCAGTGGACAGACAAAAGTTTTCTGTACTTCATCTCTTTTGAGAACTCACTGCATGCAGCGCAATGTGAGACTGCATCACAGTCACATTCTTTCAAAGTTTACTATAAGAGAACTTGAACAGCATAACAAATGAAGCAAAGAGTCAGTGGACTACATGCACCATTATCTAATGAGGTCCCCTTGCACGGTAAGAACTTGCATGCAATAGACAATAGACCATCACCGATTCATAGTTGATTTAAGAGATATCCCCTTCAAACAACATGAAAATCAGTATGAGAACACACAGAACTGCATCAAGATTCCAACTTAAGTTGGCATCACTGGTTTGGTGTTCATTAACGTGAATTTTTAAACGCCTAACTGTGCAGTGTCACAGTAATGTCCATTTTAGTAACATAAAACTTATTAAGGATATCATGTATTGAATCCCACAAATGAAGAACTGTTGTTTTTTTTTTAAGAAGTACTTATTAGTGGTAACTTGTCTCCTCCTAAAGATTAAAAAAAAAAAGTATCTAAGAAATTCTTTTCCCTGAGGACAAATACAAATAGCTCTTCAGTCAGGGAGTATCTTGACCAAAGTACCTTAACTATAGGAAAGCTGACAAAGGAAGTACTTACAGCAGCAGCCACATGGTGATTAAATCTCACCTCTCCTGCCCACGATAGGGTGGGAAACTACCAGAAAATCAAGTGTCATTGCACTAGGGGAATGTTTCACCAGCTGAACCTTTCTGCCAACGCCCAACTCCATCATCCCAGCTCCAGCTTCCCTGGATGTGCTCCCTGGCTCCGCTCCTCATTGCGGTGCCCCACCTGGCACCCACCCAGAACTCCCTGAGGACCCAGCAAGCACGCTCCAGCTGTGGTGCATTGGTGAGCAATTTGAGGAGCCTGGCACAGGGACGGCAACAACTCAGGCAAGGGATCAAGACATAAATACAAAGCTAATACCAGCCAAATCGCCTCTGGAATCTGAGCAGCTAAGGAGATTTGCAAGTTTTGCTGGAACTGCTTAGGTAGGTGCACTTTTAGGCGTTTCCTGGGTGATGCTTGCACGTGATGTTCAGTGTATCAAGACCGTGACAACTTTTAAAGATGTTAACATGAGGACTCAAGGAGCCACATCAAGTTCTCTTTAGCGATTTGCTGTATCGCACTGGTGCCACAATAGCCGGCTCAGATGCTTCACATTCCTGCTCTGAACCCACCCCCCTCAACCGGAGGTACTCAAAACGCCGGCCGGCAGCCTCTCGAGCACCGGTTACAGGGGAATACACACGGGATTTGCAGGCTTTTAGGGCGTGCATGCTCGCACCCGGGGGCGCGTGGAGCACACAAAGGAGCCGCGCAGCAGCACGGGAGCCGCGCGGGGACGGCAGCCCCGCCGAGGGGCGATGTTTCGCCACGCCTCCCCCTCCGCATCGGGATCTCGGGACAAAGCGGCGGCCCCGAGCCGAGAGGCGGCTCCGGGGAGCCTTTTGCCTCCGAGCAGCGGCAGGCAGAGAGCCTGGGGGGCGGCTGGGGGCGGCGGGGTCACTCACCCACGGGGTCCTCCATCCTCAGAGGCCTGCGCAGCCGGATGCTGCCCGGGATGGCTTTATCCATCAGCTCCTCCACGCTCTGCAAAGAGGCGGCGGCACGCCGGCGTTAGCAGACCCCAGACACCCCCTTAAATCCCCCTCCCCTCCCCCACCCCCGCCGCACGGGCACCCACCTGCACCCCGAGGGCTCGCAGCATCTCCCTCTTCTCCCCCTCCCGGGGGCCGATGTGCCGCCGGGAGAAGTCATCGTGCTGCGGCAGCAGCTGCTCGATGCACCGCGCCGCATCGCCGCCTCCACCTCCTCCTCCACCGACCCACCGCTGCTGGTGGTGCCGGTGCTGCCCGCCGCCCCCAGCCGGCCGCAGGTGCCTCGGCGCCCCCCTGGCCGCCAGCCGCCCCCACCAGCGCCCACAGCTCTGCATGGCCCCGCCGCGGCCACCGCTGCCGGCAGCCCACGCTTTGTGGCCGGGGCGGGGGCGGCGGCGGCGCGGCCCCCTCCGGCGGCGCCAATGGGGCGGGGGGGCGGCGCCCTGATCGCCCCTCCCCGCCGGCACCCGGCCCCCCCCCCCCCCCCCCAAAAATCCCCCCTGCTCGGCCCTGGCCCCCGGGCCCAGGGTCCCCCCCCCCCCCCCCGCCGGGGGGACGCGGCCCTGTTTGCTGCCGGCAGCCCCGGGAAGCCCCCCCGCGGGGCACGGAGCCGGCTGAGGGCGTGAGCAGGGGGCTCCGTCCTCTCTTAGCTCCGCAGCGCCTTTAGGTTTGGGAATTTGGGCTGGAAAGTGGCGTCCTGCTGAAGCGCGGGGCGGGGGGGGGGCGGCCAGCTGGGACCCGCTCGCCCCACGCTCACGGAGCGCAGAAAGGCATCCGCACAGGCACCGGGATCCTGACTCGTACCCCTACCCCTGCCTTCCCTTGCCCGAATCCCATCACTTCCGGTACCCTACAACCAGGCGTGTGTGCACAGCGTGGCTGGAGCAGACCTATTGTGTGGTGGCCACGGCCAGCTGAGGGCATTCTGGCCCTTTGGCACCCTGGAGTCAGGGGCTCTTTCTCCAAAATGGATTGAAGACTCTCAGTTTGTCCTTCGGGTGCTCAATGGGAGTGTCGTCCAGGCTATGTCTGCAATGACCGTCAGTGCCAGTGGCTGTGAAGGGTCATATGCACACCTGGAGGATGGTTTGTGGACCAGCATCTGGAAACGACAAAACCAACAGTAAAGTTGTGGTGCTCCATCTATGGTACTCTATCTATCCGTCTATGATTAATTTCATCATAAACATCAATATCATCATTGTAGGAAAACTGGCATAGATGCCAAGAAATATCTCTAATTAAGGTAAACACTTTCCTAGATACAGTCAACATTGGGTGGTATTTCCATTGCTGCAGTGGGTTATGTAGACATATCTGGCATTAATAAGAAGAATTTTGGGCTTAGCCTATTTAGAAGTAATGTTAGAAACAGAAGTATTTAGATAACATTATACATTATGCTTCATGCTCACTATTTCTGTACTACAATTTTAACACACTTTTTACACATCATCCTGGTCACTGTTTTTGTCATGCACTGGTGACTCTTCCTTCTAAGGATGGTGTTAAAATCCTCTGAGAATTTACCTCTCTGGCTTGGCTACATCCCTCCGTGAGGGCACGAAGCTGTGACCTGAGGAAAAGGCCTCAGGGGCAGAGAAGAGGGCAGGTGGCACAGCACCCTCTGTAATCTGCTGAGGCTGTCGGCTGGCATGCCACAGCCTCTTGCTGCCTCCCTTTTGCTTTAACTTTGGATGATGCCTGCTTGGAGCAGAGAGAGGTCAGTTGGAACCTCACAGAGTCATAGAATTATTTGGGTTGGAAGGAACCTTAAGGATCACCCAGTCCCAACCCCCGACATGGGCAGGGACATCTCCCACTAAACCAGGATGCCCAAAGCCCCATCCAACCTGGCCTTGAACACCTCCAGGGATGGGGCATCTACAGCTTCTCTAGTCAACCCGTGCTAGTGCCTCAACACCCTCTGAGTGAAGAATTTCTTCCTAATATCTAATTAAATCTCGACTCTTTTAGTTTAAAGCCATTCCTCCTCATCATATCACTCACTCCTGGACAAAGTATGAGTCAATTCTCAACTTTCCTGTAGGCCCCCTTTAGGTACTGGAAGGCTGGTATAAGGTCTCCCTGGAGTTTTCTCTCCTCCAACTCCCTCAGCCTGTCTTCACAGAAGAGGTGCTCCAGCCCTCTGGTCATATCTGTGACCCTCCTCTGGACTCGTTCTAATACATCCATGTCTTCCCTGTGCTGGGGGCCCCAGAGCTGAACATCGGACTCCAGGTGGGGGTCTCACAAGAGCAGAGCAGAATGGGAGCCCAGGATTTGGCTGGCTTTCTGGACTGCAAACACACATTGTTGGCTTGTGTTGAGCTTCTCATCAACCAACAGTCCCAGGTCTTTCTCACCTCCCAGGCCTGTCCAGGTCCCTCTGGATGGCACCCCTTCCCTCCAGCATGTCAAACACATCGCACAGCTTGGTGTCATCGGCAAATTTGCTGGGAGTGCACTCGATCCCACTGCTCATGTCACTGACAAAGATGTTAAATAGTGCCAGTCCCAATACTGATCCCTGAGGAACACCACTTGTTACTGATCTCCACCTGAATAATGAGCCATTGACCACAACTCTTTGAGTGAAACCATCCAGCCAATGCCTGGTCACTGTTTTTGTCATGCACTGGTGACTCCACTGAGTGGTCCATCTGTCAAATCCATATCACTCCAAATCAGAAGCAAGGATATAATGCAGGACTGTGTCATATGTTTTGCGCAAGTCCAGGTAGATGATGTCAGTTGCTCTTCCCCTATCCAACAATGCTATTACCCTATTTTAGAAGGCCACCAGATTTGTCAGGTACAATCTGCCCTTATTGAAGCCATGTTGGCTGTCAACAATCACCTCCTTCTTTTCTATGAGCATTAGTTTCCAGGAGGATCATCTCCATGATCTTGCCAGGTACAGAGGTGAGACTGACTGGCCTATAGTTCCCCAGGTATTCTTTTTTTTTTTCCTTTTTTAAAATGGGTGTTTTGTTTCCCCTCTTCCAGTCTGTGGGGACTTCAAATATGGTGGATAAATTCTTTCTAAATTCATCTGCCAGTTCCCTTAATACCCGCAGATGTGTCTCATCAAGTCCCAAGTACTTGTGCATCTTCAGGTTCCTTAGATGGTCTTGAACTTGGTATCGTCCTACAGCAGTTGGATCATCATTCTCTCAGTCCCTCTCTTTGCTCTCTGTGGGTTGGGCTGTGTGCTCGGAGCTCTTGTTTGTGAAGACTGAGGCAAAAAGGTCATTGAGTACCTCAGCTTTCTCCATATCCTGGGTGACCAGGTCTCCTACTTCTTTCCACATTTTCCCTAGTCTTCCTTTCGTCACAGATGTACCTATAGAAGCCTTTCTTGCTGCCTCCTTTTCCTCTGTTTCAGTTAGGCTTTTCTGAGGATAGAACTGACATAGTTACAAATGTGTATCTTTATAAAAAAAAGGAGCAGAAAAAAGTGTAGTGGCTTTGAGGACATGTATCTACACAGATATTTAAATAGAGTAACAATGAAAGATAAAATATATTTCCAAGAGATGGACAAATTTCATCGTATTTGTATGATGGCTTTTACTGTCTGTCTTTTGAATTTAATGGGGTAACTACTCATCATTACTTCTGAAAGCTAAAAATAAATTTACTTTGCACCAAAGATTATTGAACTTATGCCACCTTTCGATCTCTGTAATAACCATGGAATAAGTCCTCTGATATAATCAGAGTTATCTAAATTATTCCATTATGCCTGAATAGGCTCCCATAACTTCTACAAGCCTGTATTTGAAGTAATGAGTTGTCTCCCTGCTTTCAAAGAGAGAGAGACCCAAATTACAAACTAAATTCAGAGGAAGCTGACTTCAAACTGCAAAGCCATTTGTTGCAAGTGTTCACTATAAAAATCTAATACTGACTTCATCAGTTGGCTACCCAAAGATGTTTATATTTTCTTTTCCTCCTCTATAATTTGATTCCTTATAAATGTGATAGAAATATGAAGGAAATTAAAAGCTTGTTCTTACATTTAACTTAAGATGTGACAAGAATGGAGATACTAGAAAAATATTTCAACCATGACAGTATCAAAATAATTTCTTTAATGAATTAGTATCTAAACCAATTTCTTTTAAAAGTACTTCCCAAGCTATTCAAAACATTTTGCAGATTGTGCCTAAATATTAACCTGGATTGATAACTGTCCCATAAGGCATATTTTTTTCTCTGACAGGTAATATTGGGATGATATTTCACAAAAAAAAAAAAAATAAAATAAGCCATTACAGTCAGCTCATCTGAACTGGCAAATTTCATAGGAATGTGTTCAAATGGAACCAGATTATTATTGTTGCCTGTACTGCCATAGGAAGTAATGTTTGGAGGAAACACGGAAGCACAGCAAAAGCCCCAATCTATGTATTTTCTATCTGCATTCCTGACTCTTTGAGAGCCAAACCCAATTTTAGTTCAACTTGAAAATGATGCCTGGGAGGAGCAAGACTGGAGAAATTTACGAACAAGGCTGTAGAGTCAAGACATACTCATTTCAACTGGAAAGCACTGCATCTGGAGTTATTTGTTAATGGTAAAGCTTTCTGCTTCAGAAACAAGACAGAGACTTCCATCTTAGCACAGACTACATGCAGTCACTGTGGCAGGGATACAAGCCTAGCTAATGTTCTTGACCTGTTCACCAACCCTCTAGTTGCCTCCTGAAAATTGTATGATGATGGCCTTAACAATAAAAATAGGAATTCTGAAAAAGACACATAATAAAAAATGAAGCTCTGATGTCAAATTAACAAAACTTAGTTGATCTTGCAGCTTCCAACAGATTTATCGCTTCAAAGTATGTAGCCAATAATACATGAGTGGGGCGTGTGACTTGGTAGGGACACCATCTACAGCAGTCAAGAAGGGAACTATGACAGCACATGAAAAGGTAGACTGAGCATTCTGATTTCATACTGACAGAAGATCTGGAATAAAGTAAGTTTTTGAATCAATGGCTTGTAGGATGGTAGTTCAAAGAGGAATTGCACAGCTGATTACCTAGAGCTGAAGCCTGAAATGGGAGGAGAATGTTTTAGGCCTCACAGAAAGTCAAAATTGTCTGAATATGAGCTAAAGAAATGTGATAATAATGAGTGCTTAGGAGCTTTGAAGACATTGATAAAAGGAAGAGGTAGACAGTGGCACTGGAATAGGTAGGTATATCATAAGCATAACAGTTGCCCAGAAATATGTATAAAAGTGAATCTCAGAGATCATAGTATCATAGAATATCCCATGTTGGAAGGGACCCATAAGGATCATCAAGTCCAACTCTTCACACTGCACAGGTCTACCCAAAGGTTTAGACCATGTGACTAAGTGCACAGTCCAACCTCTCCTTAAATTCAGACAGGCACGATGAAGTGAATACTTCACTGGGGAACCTGTTCCAGCACGCAACCACCCTCTCAGTGAAGAACCTCCTCCTGATGTCCAGTCTAAAATTCCCCTGCCTCAGCTTAACCCTGTCCCCACGGGTCCTGTCACTTGTGTTTATGGAAAATAGGTCACCCACCTCTCCACTCCCCCTCGCAAGGAAGTTGTAGACCATGATGAGGTCCCCCCTCAGCCTCCTATTCTCCAGGCTGAACAAGCCCAGTGATCTCAGCTGCTCCCCATATGTCTTCCCCTCCAGGCCCTTCACCATCTTCGTAGCCCTCCTCTGGACACTTTCCAACAGTTGAATGTCCTTTTTGTACTGTGGTGCCCAGAACTGCACACAGTACTCAAGGTGAGGCCTCACCAGTGCAGGACAATCACTTCCCTCGACTGACTAGCAATGCCGTGCTTGATGCACTCCAGGATACGGTTGGCCCTCCTGGCTGCCAGGGCACACTGCTGGCTCATATTCAACTTGCTGTCAACCACAACCCCCTGATCCCTCTCTGTGGGGCTGCTCTCCAGTGTCTCATTGCCCAGTCTGTACATATAGCCAGGGTTGCCCTATCCCAGATGCAGGACCCGGCACTTGCTTCTGTTAAACTTCATGCGGTTGGTGATTGCCAGCTTCATGCGGTTGGTGATTGCCCAGCTCTCCAACCTGTCCAGATCTCTCTGCAAGGCCTTTCTACCCTCATCTGAGTCTACAACTCCTCCAAGTTTGGTGTCGTCGGCAAATTTGCTCAAAACACCTTCTAGTCCTACATCCAAATCATTTATAAAATTATTGAAGAGGACTGGCCCTAAAATTGAGCTTTGAGGGACCCCACTAGTGACTATCCGCCAGCCTGATGTGGCCCCATTTACCACTACCCTTTGAGCCCTGCCTGTCAGCCAATTGCTCACCCATTGTATGATGTTTTTGTTAAGTTGCATGCTGGACATTTTGTTCAGTAGGATCCTATGGGAAACTATGTCAAAAGCCTTGCTGAAGTCCAAAAAGAACACATCAGCTGGTTTCCCCTTGGTCGACTACTAGAGGGTGATCTTATCATAACAGGAAATCAAATTTGTTAAGAAGGAGCAGAAAAAATCAGAACATCAGAAATCAGAAGCAATGGAAACAGCTTTTTTTTTTTTTGTCCTATTCTTATATTCCTGTTTAGGCACCTGCAATTGGAAAGCATTATAAATAAGCTTCAGAGGTGCAGGGGACAAAAAGAGAATTAAAAAAATAGGACAAAAAAAAAAAAAAAAAAATGCTGAAATGTTTCTGGAGTATTTCTCCAGTCAGTTACCACCTTGGGATTTCTGAGTATATATATTTAGAATTTTCAAAGAACCTGTCTCCCAGATTTGTTCATCTCTAATTGAACACATGCAAACTTTTAGTGGACTTTTTTTTTAATGTACGTTACAAGAAGGAAGATTTCCCAGAAAAGAGGACAGGCCTGCAAATGTTATTTAAAAAATAAATAAATAAATAAAAATTAAAAAATAACAAAAACTCTAGATGCTCATGTCTTGACCTAGTGAGCAGACATCACCCAAGTGATCAGGCAGAGCTTGGACATTCAAAGCTTGACCTTTGATATGTTTCTGCATCATTGCTAACAATGTCAGTTTTGTTACATAAAGCACAGTTAGGCAGGTGCTATAAGAAAGTGTATAATTGATAGAAACAGCAAAGTAAACTTGCACAAGAACATTCATCTTGGCAAACTGCTACATCAGTCAATGAATAACTTGGAGTGATCCATGAAAATGTAATGGTCAAGATGCTCTTGAAGATGCTTTTCCTCCCCTGCACCTCTGAAGCTTATTTCTGATGCTTTCCAATTGCAGGTGCCTAAACAGGAATATAAGAATAGGACAAAAAAAAAAAAAAAAAAAAAATGCTGAAATGTTTCTGGAGTATTTCTCCAGTCAGTTACCACCTTGGGATTTCTGAGTATATATATTTAGAATTTTCAAAGAACCTGTCTCCCAGATTTGTTCATCTCTAATTGAACACATGCAAACTTTTAGTGAAATAAATGTAACAGGCTAGTATTCAAGGGTAGTCACTTTGTAACCAATTCTTCATTTACTATTCCTTAAAGACATGAAAAGCACTTATAATGGTAAAGATATTGCAACAAGTAAAACTGAACATGTGTAGGTATCAGTAGACACCAACTCAAACATATGCTGACTTTTATCCTGACATGATTTTTTTTTCCCTGTAGAAATTCCTCAACAGAAAGGTTTTTGCAGTTAAAATAATCATCTCTGCTGCTGCCTTTTCTAATAAAATTACTAGATGTCACCAAGGTTTTCAAAATCTCTGGCATATCAGGTGAGGAATGCCTACCAGATGGTCTCTTAATGGCCAGCCTTATCTCGGATGTCAATCCAGATAGAGGACATCCTTTTTAACACTTCACTATTCATGAAATCACCTTCTGATGCAGCGGCACAAGAAGTGCAAAGTACCTCTTCCAGCTTAGCTCGATCTAATCCAATACTGAAGATTATTTGAATTTCTGTGAATAATATTTTGAAGATGACTGGTTTATCTTTTTTGTTTGTTTGTTTCTTTTTGTTTTTCCTCTACCAGCAAACCTTAAAAATGTAAAGGAAAAGCAGACTGAAAAAAAAAAATTCTATGCATGTTTTATATATACACATGTTAGCAAATAAACAATAAAAAACAAGTAAAATAGGCTAGTCCTTAGAAAATAAGACTTAAAAAGGACTATGGCTGTCATTAGGTAAAGAACAACATACACCTTTACCTATATATCAAGCCAAGAGTTACTTGGCTAATATTATGTAAAATTTCTTTCTATGCTTATTATATTAAGTGAAGCATCAATACATTGTACTTCTCTCATAAACGGTTCCCAGCTGAGACCAGTGGGCAGAAAATTACTTCTCACCAGTGCATTTACCAGTATTTATAGTGTGAGGACTGAATTACTACTTTTTTTTTTTTTTTTTTTTTTTTTTTTTTCCTTTTATACCAGTTAAATTTAAGAGCACCATGAACTGCATGCAATTTGTACCCAGAAAGTAGGTTTCATGCCCCTAGACGTAACAGAATAGTTTCACAACATGTTCTTGGATATCATAGCAGCAGAATATGCAGTAGTGTAGGCAATGTCGTGGTTAGGATGGAGAGCCAATCATCTACATGTTTTTGAATTCTTAATAGCCCTCAGGAGCTTAATGCAGTCACTATTGCCAAACAGGTAGGAGCCATTTTTGTAGTCTTTATGCGCTGCTATTCTTTCATTGACCAGAGATGGATCATAAAATAAGGTCTATGTTAGTACACGAGATAACACAGTTGACTCAGTGGATTTCTCAGGGATAATCACAGTTTGTGTTTAGGGCTGTCTTCCTTCCACAAAAGAGTAGGTGACATTATCACACTAGACAGCAGAGTATCAGCTTGTTTCTTAAGGAGACATCATCAAGCATCCTCAGTAAGAAGTTTGCTATGTAACTTTGTGTCTTAGTATCAGATCAATATATCTTTAATCTTTTAAACCTATCTTCTCTTACTGACAGCCCCTGAGTGATACAGTCATTTATTTGTTCTGAAGTCAGAATATCCCAGAACTTAGATTAGAGATGATACTTCATGTAATTTCAAATTGCATTTGTTTTCCATTATTTGACGAATTGGAACTAAAATAAAACTGCTCCATCTTTTTACTCACACATCCATACCTTCAGCATATTCAGGGTGCAGCTTTTGTTTTACTTGTGGTGTTGGAAATAAAATTGTTGACAAATCTCCTGTGTACTACGGTTTCTAAGTCCATAGATCAGTCTTAAATATTCCATACCATAGATCTCAAATTTTATCCCATATCTTGAAGTAATAAACATTAAATGTTGGTGCAGCCATTTGTGTGGAATCATATGCATTTTTCTTCTTCAAAATGAACGTAGCAAGGGTAACTGTTTAGGCTATATGCATATTTCTTAGATAGACATATACAGGTGCAGGTGGGTACATAATCTACTACCTTATATTTATGTTATTTATGTTTAAATATTCACATACATATATATCTTTTCTTATCAAACAAATTACTAGTGTGACCTATTTGACAAAGGAGAATAATACACAAAAGTCTGATAAGCAAGTACAGGGCTGTGAGGAAAGAAAGGAAAGAAGGAAGAAGAAAAAAAAAATCCCTTAGACTTCAGAAGACAAGACTTGTGGAAGATAGAAACAGCTAAGCATTGTGGAATATTAACCTCTGATCAAAATCCTCCCAATCCTTCTTTCTTAATTGGAGAAACAACTCAGGAGGGTAAGAGTGACCAGTGCTCCTGCAAGACAGCAGAGGCTGAGATGACATGGTGCTCCTCTGGCAGTGGGTAGGGACCCTGGGTGGGTCTGGTCTCCCGCTGCACATGGGGCCCTGACTTTCTCCTGTAACAACTGAAACAGCCCTAACAGTGGTTAGGTAGGGACTCGCTGATTATTATTTCAGGGCTCTTGGGGGGAGGGAGAAATGTAATAACCCATCAAAATGAGTTAAACCTTTTTTCCTGCTCCACCTCCTATTATGTTTGGAGTCAGGGATATACACAGAGTCACCCATGCTTCCCACAGAGGAGATGGAGTGCATTAACTCCAGGTGTCACCGGGTTTGTTCTCCATTTGCCACCTTGCTCCCTCATGCTGTGACAAACTGAACTGCCACACGTCCCTGCGGCACATGCCTGGAACAGCACAGCTGCTGCTGTGTCTCCAGGGCAAACACCTGCTCTTTCCCTAAATTGTAGGATTACAATTGCATGTGGTGTTTTTGTGTTATTATTAGTTTTATTGTTCTTGATATCACTGCCATTTCTAACGTGTTTGTTGGGAACCGAAGTTCTGCTTTTTTAACTCTGGTATGAATCCTCAGAAAAGCCCTACCATTGTCCTCTGTAAACTTTACAGAGGGGAGAGCCAGGTGGATATAATTGTATTTCTCACAAAGTCAGATTTATTTGCTGCTGAGTTGGTGATTTTCTAAGTCCTTCTTTTTGTCTCTTGCCCCTTTTTAATTTGGTTCAAAGGTGAACTCAAAGGTAACCCTGAATACTGACTTATTTACTTAATACTTGTTACATTAAACCTCTTATCATGTCAGTTGTGCCCATTAGCTTCCAAATACTAAATACAGCTATATGATTAAAGCATTGCCTATTCAAATATTTTATATCAGTAGGTGTTATCTATCCTGAATACCTATGTAATACACATTGCATTGCAAGTATTTCTCTTGCCCAATCTAGTTTTATTAGGCAATAAAAATGTTCTAAGTGGTGCAGAGAGAATTGTGTACTGCTTACCTTAACAGGTGTATCACGACAACAAGGTACTGAGATATTCTTTGGGAAATAAGCATCTGTGCTCTTTTATTCTTATCTAGGAGTTAAAGTTATTGTGCAACAGAGTACATAGATTTTGAAAATTCAGGAAGCCTAAAAGGTTGTTTTTCAGCAGATTTATTTCTGCATATACTCGGGGTTCTCTTTAGTATTTTTACACTAGAAATGGAATTATAACATTGGTACTTCAGATAATATACCAATACAAACTGTTGAGATGTTGAGATGACAGGTTCAGAAAAAATTTCTTTCAAAAACAATTAAATGAACAAAACCCAAAAGCATCAAACACAGACACACAAACAAACAAAACAAAACCAAAACAGCAACAACAAAAGAAAGTAAAGGAGATCTCAGAAGTCTATCCAGATTTTCAGTTAAACAGGTGTTAATGAAACCAAAGAATTGCTTGGAAGACATTGACTAAAAATTCTTCCCCCTTTGAAAGATTGGTCACACTTCCTTATCTTTCTGTGTTTTAATTCTTCCAGAGTTTGAACATATCTTAGCAATAGTGGAGCAATCACACAGCCATTTTCCTCTGTTCTGTTTAAGTTAAGGACTTACTAAATCCTCTTTATAAATCATGGTATCTCCAGTAAGGGCATACCTCTTTTTCCTTTGCAGCTCGATGTAAAAGATTTGGAAGAAGCAATCTGTCACCTTCATATGCTGCAAAGTTTCCAGAGGAATTATAAGTCTTCATCTATTTAAAAAGGGCTGATGCTTCCAGAACTGTAATGGTTTAATATTTATCAACACACATCTAAAGATTGCTTAGAACTTTTCTGCAAATGAAGTAAGTAATGTCAGCGTTTTCCAATATCCTCTCTATAAGGTTCTAAGGGGCCTATAATTGGTTATGGCGTTCTGTTTGATCATAGTTCATCTAATATACACAGATTTACCCCTAAGACTGTAGATGAAGTTTCATTTTCTGAGTGAACCAATCTAATATTTTATTACACCAAATCCAGCCTAAAAAGGTTGATGGTTTTCCTGGTTGAACAAGTTTAGTGGTCCTACATAAGGATCATAAAGGATGAACATCACATTCAGTACAGGGGAAGAAATGGGACTGCACAATGAGGATAGGGGAGTGAAAGAAATGTGACCAATTCTTTCAGTGACAACAGCTGCTAATGTTGGTTCAGCTGTCCTCTTTAAATACCTTTGCAGTTGATTAGAGTATCTATGTTATAAACTCCTAATAAACATGGCTGCATGGGCTATTCAATAGAGACCAGGACTGAATCAGCAACACAGAGCAGAACTGAGGAGTCCGCCTCTGAAATCAAAACTGAATAAATACTTTAATGTTACATAATGGCTTAGTTAACATATAACTTAGAAAAAGCTTGAAATGTTGCAATGGCCTAGTTCTGGTATTAGATATCTTTTTGCTGTTTGCATTAAAAAATGAAAAGTAAAACAATTAAATGGGGCTAAGACACAAGCTTTTGAACTAATTGGTTTATATGCACTTATTTGAGACTTCTTAGGGCTCAGCTATAACTTCTGTAAATATTCCAGCTACAGAGAGCACGCCTTACCTCAGGGTGGCACGATTTGAGCATGACTTACCATTCACTTACACTTCCTGAACCTGACAGTGATTGCACATGGTTTGTACTGTCATGACTCTGCAATTCTGGGCAAAGAGCCACACAATACTACTGGCTCAGAGAAGTTCTGCATTAACATAAAGTTTGTCTTTTAACAGGTGTCCTTAATATGATAATGTGCCTCAGCTAATTCAGATTTTTTTTTTTTTTCTGTTATTTGTTATATTTGTTACGAAGATGTTTCTTTTTTGGATTATGTTGTCACTATGTTGAACCAGAATCCCAACTCGAAGAAGGAGTAATACCCAGACTTGGGGAGCACCAAAAAAAGTAAACTGCTGCAGGAAGTTAAAAAGTGCAGATTAGGATAACTACTTTTTTAGCTTGGAAATGAGGAGTGAGGGGCGACCTATCAATGCATATAAATATCTGAAGGGAGGGTGTCAAGAGGGTGGAGCCAGTTTCTTTTTAGTTGCGCCCAGTGACAGGACAAGAGGCAAGGAGAACAAACTGAAGCACAGGAGGTTCTGGATGAATATGAGAGGGCACTTCTTTACTGTGAGGGTGACAGAGCACTGGAATAGGTTGCCCATAGAGGTTGTAGAATCTCCTTCTCTGGAGATATTCAAAACCCACCTGGATGCCCTCCTGCACAATGTGCTCTTGGTGATCTTGCTTGATAGGGGTTTGGACTAGGTGATCTTCAGAGGTCTCTTCAAACCCCAACCACTCTGTGATTCTGTGACTTTACAGCTCACAGCAGATAGGAATTGCTGATTAGAAACAGTATGCTTTAAGTGGAAGGAAGACGATAGCATCAGCAACTACTGAGCGCAGAGACTGGGACAGGACTAATCAGTGGAGAAGAATGAGAGAAAAGAACTGGAATAACAGCGTAGCACTGAGAGGGGGAAAAAAAAAAAAAAAAAAAAAAAAAAAAAAAAAAAAAAAAAGCAAGTAACTAACCTTTTCCTAAACAAGGCAAGTGTTCTAGGGAGACAACAGTGACTTTAAATATTCTAAAACAATATCCTAATGCATATGCTTAGGAACTAGATGATTAAACCTGCAAAAGAAACCATAAATCTTCATTCTGTGATTTTCAGTGTTTCATCTTGTTTGGGTATAAAATGTAACAGCTATCTCAGAACCTGTAATTAAAATAGCAGTATAGAATGATGGAGGAAGCTGAGAAACCTCAGACGCTAATAGCAATTCCCTTGGTGTGTTTTAACATAGCAAGGACTCATAATTTTTTGTCATGATAACCATTTTTTTTGAAGAACAATATGGCAAAATATTAACTAATTGATGAAAAAAGCAAAAGAAAGTTGGAATCTCCATAGTACCTGTGAATATAGTGTCTGAAAAGTTATATGGTTTCTTATTACACCCACTCTTGTAGAACACTCTGTTTGTTACATACAGGTTAATCTGAAATGTGCATCTTGCTTTTCCAATGGACACTGAGTTAATTAAGAGCAGTCTGTTAATTTATTACTGTAGTGATGAGAGAATTAGAGATCATCATCTTCTAATAGTGCTAATATATTAGTCTTCCAAAGTGCAAATATTTAAAATGTATCTTCTCTCTACTTACGTTTACCAATTGCAAAATGGCATTATGCAACTCTGTCTTTGGCAATCTTTTTAAAAAGCTGGAATAAGTAACAGGTCAACTCACCTTTACTTTTTTACCAGATTAAGGTTAACATAAACCAGAAACAGTGTTTCTGAAAAATGAGGAAAGGGAAAGAGCACAATTGCACTTCCTCATCTGAGTGACAACTGTTTTTTAAAAGTGTGCCACCACAGTAACTTCTGACATGTGACCATGAGAAACTTCCAGAAACAAAAAATGTGACCTCCTCACTGCTCCAACAGAAAAGCTGCCCTCTGTTGATCAATATCAACTTTAGAATAAACTTAAAAGACAGAAATACGGTTTTCTAAAGAGATAGTTTAGGCTCATTTGTAGGAAAAGCACTGACCAAGGAGTGTTGACTAATCCCCTATCTTCTTGCCTAAGCATTTTTAATCAAGATAAGGAATACACACTGTTAAATGGAACTTAGTACTCAGGAGCTCTTAAAGTAATAAAATACAAAAGCAGTAATGAAATACAAAAAAAATAGATTCTTTCTTCTTCCCTGGTCATACCTCATGTATTATCCTTTAGTCAAACACACACACAGGAAAAAGAATGATGCTCAGGTCATCCGTTATTAAAAAGCAGATAGCAGCACCTGTAAAATTCTATTCTGTTATGAACTTCTGACCAACACCAAATAATATTTGTCTTTTTTTTTTTTTTTTTTCTTGCATTTTTTTATTATAGAGTAGCTAGAACACTCCAGTAATTTTGAAACAGAACATATTTGTTGTAGAAATGGAACAGGCAATGGATGAAGAGACCTGATTCAATTATATCAGTGTAAGAGACTTTAAAGCAGTATAATGACCTAAAAAAAGAGAGAGAGAGAGAATCACAGCTTTAAGGATTCTATTTCCCTCTAAAATAATTTTACTTTTCTGAGGTTTTAATCCTGTTCAGAACTCATATACATACAAAGTTGATAAACACAAAATACTCATGTTTCTCTATGCATGCCTTAAACCATTTTCATACATTTGTTTGCTGTCCTACGAACTATGAAGTAAATTATTCACTGCCAAATAATGCAAAACTGGTATTTCTTTTCAAGGTTTCATGAATTGGTCTTCATAATCTTTCTGCTTAAGAAAGACCCACTAGAGGCCAATGCACTCTCAGTCACATGATAGTACTTAGCAGAGAACTAAACACAAAACACTTAGCAAGAAAGTTAATATAAAATTTAATCTCCCTTCCCTGCCCTGTCAATCCAGTCGTATTTTCTATGCATTCCTCTGCCCTGCAAAAATTGTTTTGATAGTGGATTTAGAAACAGAACACTGTCTACAAACTACTTCCCACACTCTTGTTACAGGTTGAATAGATCTTAACCCACTTCCCAATCCTTGCCTTCTGATGAATATCAGTGTTCCTCTTCACTAGTTCTAGAGGGCTACAGGGAGCTAACGGGCCACAGAAATGCCACTTGGATGGACTGTAGGAGGGCCTGTGGTGGGAAGGGATCTGCCAGATCCTCTGGTAAGTAAACATTATCAGCATGTCATTAGGTCTGTGAAAGAACAGAATGTTAAACCTGAGTGTCACTTCATATTGATTCACAGATATATACAAATATTTCACCGATGAATACCGTAACAGTTTTAAAAATAATGATAAACAGTGTGAGAAACATTTGCTTTATACCTGTTTTTAAAAACAACAATTAAAAACATTATTTTAATTCTGAGAGTCTTTCAAGCTTCATCAATTTTGTTCTGGAACATGGCCAATATTTTGTACTTTTGGTTTATTCATGACTGCTGAATGACCCCAATTTTTAGTTAAGTACATAGAGAATTGGTAGTAAATGGAAGCTAAACTATGTCCTTTCATTAACAAAATACCCTTTTTACCTGTTTACACCATGAAAGTCTCTGAAGTTGAAATCATTACAGTCGTAGCTGTCCTTCAGATGAGGAAGTGTGATTGTGCTCTTTTCCCTTTGCTAATTTTTCAGCATTGTAGGTGAAATTTTGTTCTACCAGTGGTAACAACTTTAGTAAAACACACATATCTATGGACTTGATTATACTTTGACATTTGCTGAACTTCAGATAATGGACATGTAGACAGAGAAAGTATTAAAAGCTGCACTGAATTACAAACAGATAATGGGAAGTGGTGATGAAATCAACTAGGCAAGAAAGGGATTTAATATTTGTACATTTCTACTCAGGATAACAGGAAGGATACAAAATAAAATTTCAAATCCTTCTTCCTTCTGGCATAAACTATGCCAAACGGGGAGGAAAGTTACTTGCTGTAATAACAAGCTTGTCCTACAATCATTGCTTTGATACAGGAATAGCAGATGGGTGCTCCATCCTCCACACCATTCAGGTTTGGAGCCAGTAGGTACATTGCATGGCATCAGCGCAGAAATCAAATTATTCTAAAAGCTTTCCTTCAGTGCTTAAGCAGGGAGATGAGTGTAGCAGTGCTCTTCAGAGATTCTATACTCTACAAAATGTAATCAACTTTTTTTTTTTTTAATTATGTACTCTTATTTTTTCTGCTTCTTTTGGTTTCTCAGTTCTGTTCTTCTCTTCCCATTCCTTTTTGTTTTTCTTTGAAATTTTCTTTCAAAGCACCTTCCTCTTGCTCTATTATTTCCTTTGCTTCACCACATCTATCTTCTTTCCTATTTCCTTAAGTAAAACACCATTTTGAGACCCTACTAAGCACAACCACACACTTTCTATTTACTTTTATTATGTTTTTATATATCTTCCTACACAAATTACCTACTGTCTCCTTGCTCCTTTTTTTTTTTTTTTTTTTTTTTTTTTACTCTAATTATGTTGATCAAAATAATGGCACTAAACCACCTTCTTTTCTTCAGAACTGTTGGTTCTCTGCATGGTTCTCTATAGAAATAACTATAATCTTTGACTTTAAAGCATAAACTTTATTTTGCAAGAGTTAGGTCCTCAATCACTTGAATTTCATTCTTTGTAAAAACAGCTGTAAATTAACCACCAACCTGTCACGAGATAGATGAAAACAAGTATAAGTCATTCAAGAAATTCATTTGCAGCATTCCTCCTGCCCCAAGAGGAGGAGAGATTACAAGTCAGGATCATGCTACCACACTGGAGTAGACTGGTTCACAGCTTCCTAAACTGTAAACAGCATTTCTTGCCATTTGCTCTTAGGCTGCCAATTGCTGTAGTCTGGTAACTGTAGCGGTCAGGCTTGGCTGCCATGGGTGCCGCTGTGGCAACAGCTCTCAGGCCTAACCTGCATTTCATTTTGCCTTGGAGTAGGTAGAGGAAGGCAGTCCCTTCCGGAAATGATGGAGAAGGTCCTGGAATATTCAGTAAAGTCTTATGAAGTTTACCCAACAATATCTATGCCTTGTCAGCGTCCCACATATTTGTAAGCCTGACTTCTTATTTCCACACGTTCTCTGCCTCTTCCCTGGGCTTACCAAGTTCTTTGTGTGGATGCAGCAGCAAATAAACAGCAATGCCACAGAGTACAGTAAGCGTTACGATGTAGGGGTGTTTACAGCATTTGGACAAGGAGGCTAAGAACACTAGGGCCATAGGACATTAGGGAATACAGGACAAATAGGAGAGGAACACAGAATGGAATTACATGTACAATTCATAGCAGCTCATTTAATTCCTGTATAAAGTTGAAATATACTCATGTGACATCTCCCTCTGCAAGAACACCAAAAAGGGAAGGAAAAAAAGGTTATTTCCATCTACACAGCTGGATACTGTTAACAGTATTTTTTCTAAAGAATGTAGGAATTCCCAGAATGCCTTTTAAACTGGAAAGTAGAGAACCACATGGCTTAGCTTACTTTTATCCAGTTGTAGGGTGTGATTCTCTATTAAACAGATTTCTTAACAGTATATCCTGTATTAGGCAGAAACAACTGAGAAAAGTTTATTCTTTTGATTTATTTTTTAAACTTTATAAAGGGAGTTTGAGAGACAAACAAATGAAAAGCTGTACAGACTACAGACCTGTAAAGTAAAAAGGCTACAGATGAAAACTAACAGACGATGAGAACCACATAACCGTGGACAGCTTGAACTGATTACCACTGAAAATGAGAGATCTCCATTTCTCTTCTGTTCACCCCATGTGCCTAGTGCTTTTGTGATATCTCATAGCACTGAGAGGCCCCTTCTATGAGCTGAAATCTACAATCTTCTAATTTATCAGAAAATTTGGTGTTTTTTTTTTTTTTTTTTTTTTTTTCCCTTTAAATTGCTCGATTAATTAGTCAGTTCTGAGTGAGAGGGAGGTTTTACTGATCTCAGGAGCAAACTGTTCGCCTGACCTAAGCCATGTTAGCAGAAACACCCTGTATTCCACACAGATACCACCTACAGCTTGACACATTTAGGGGCAGATAGTTAATGATGGCCATGCACACTGTGAAAAGATCCTGCTTCTCTTCGGCTGTGTCTTTGAAATGCATAGAATATATGGTTCATTATAAAGCTATGCTTTTAAAAGCAAGGTATTTACGTGCAGCCCAACATCAAGACTTGCCTGTGTGTTATAGTTATCTTATTGTTTTATTCTAATTGGCTTACTTCTCCAGTGATACAGTTAAGCTACACACAGGGTTCCCTCTGTGCTTTATATTGTTAGTCTTGGGCCAAATGTTACTTGTTTACTGCAACACCAAATACCATTTTCCTAAATCTACCACCCCTGTTAACATTGCTTGCTTCTTTGTCACTCACTGTTTTCCTTCCCTTTTTTTTCTTTATACTAAAATATCCCATCAAGTACATTTGAGTGTCTGTTTGGAGCAGGTACTCTTCTGTACTGTAGCTGATGCAGTTCTTTTTAAATATTTATAAAGACTATAAAACTGGGTTCATTTTTTCATTTTTGCTATTCTTTTTAGCATCAGCGAAGCCCCTGAATTGCATGAAAGTCTATGGAAGAACAATTTGGCTCAATGCCTTTGACTTTCAGCTTTTAAGAGCCATTCTTTATTTCAGGCATAATGATTAAACCAAAAGAGACTGATTGCACAGAACTCATCAGAAATTGAAAAATGCAGATCAGCTGGTGCCATAGCTCACAAAAGAATTAAAAGACAACATTGCATGACCCAAAGCATTTCACCATCTGTACTTTGCAACACATGGAAGAGCACACTAAAGCGATAAAAGGGATACAAAGGAGAAAGAATAAAAGGCATGTTAGCTGTGGCTCAGCTGGAAAATAATACTGCTAGTAGCAATAGGCTCTGAAATCAAATGATGCATTTGCTTTTTTAGAAAATCAAATAGAAGGTATGAACATAGTAATACTTATTTAGCAGTCAGAGTTTTCAAAACCTGCTTAGCCAGCTGGCTTGCTCGTTTTGAAAAAAAAAATAAAAAAATTCTAATTTGATGTCCTGCTCCTATAATTAATTTTATGATGTCCTAAGATTTTCATCTGGTTAAAAACTTAGAAGCTATGCAAGCTATGCAAAGCCCTAATAGAATGCGTTTGTTCCAAACCTAAAAAACAGCTTGTGCATTTTAAGGTTCCAGATCTGTTAAAAGGAAAGTTATGCGAACAAGGTTTATTTCCATCAGCACACTGTATATAAAACTCCCTCTTCTCAAAACCTCTTCTTGGAGAGTAATCAAAGAAGTAATCCAACATTGTGCCAGGATTTTTATTTATTCTCATGACAGAGGAACTGTCTTCTGCTTTGATCTTTCTGAAGATCTAGTGGGAATTTAGAGCTGAACTGGTATTCTGTCAGACTTTGCACATTTGGGTGAAAAGGTAGAAATGCAAGGGAATTAGGCTGATGAAAGACTTTCATTTTTGGTGGAACTTCTGACCCTTTCTTATCTTTCCTTGGATGACCTCTGGATTGGAGCTCTCACTGATGTCATTCAAGTCAAAAAGCCTTGAACTATTGTCTCCTAAAATGTCATCGTTACCCTGGGCAGATATTTGAAAGTTCCTTAATGTCTTAAAAAACAATGCAGAAAAGAATCCTGCTCTTTGGAAATGTTGTATGTTGATACATGTCACATGGACATATGTCAGGTTAGTATATATAGCAGGTTAGCATATATATTCCACCACTGCACTGGAGGGTGGAGAGGGAACAACTCCCCACCCACCTCACAACTCACTGGCATTAAAGAGATCTGTTCTCTGTCAGTACCAAATCGGCATCTGAGGGGTCGCGGTCTGTTCTCGGGATTGGGAGTTCACAAAAATTAATGCGGTTGAAAATATGATATGTGGTGGGTATACAGAAATACAATAATAATTAAAAAAATCATTATAAGCTGAACTTTTAAAGTGCTGTCAGAAGAGAAAGATCATAAAAAAGATTTTCAGGAGTGTTCATATACTTTAAAAACAGTGTTTACAATGTAACCTCCTACTGTCTGTATTTCCTGTTGTAACTTGTAAATCAGGTATCAGCCTCCAACTTGTGCTTATTCCTATAACTGACTTTAGTATTTTACAGTTAACACTTTCTGTGTGCTTTTAATTAAAAATAAGTAAAAAATAATATATATATATAAAGTAATAATAATAAAAATACCAAGACGATGATAACACTATACACATGCCAAAAACTTTACTACCATAATCATTGTTTGAGTCCAGTATAGCAAGAGTTATTCTTATCTGTTTTACAGATAGAAACACCGACAAAAAAAATGAGTTGTGTCAAATGAAGACAGTAAGAAAATTTTGGACTTCCTCGGGTACTGTGATCTTGTATGCATTGTTATAGCACTATTAGTGGGAGGGTTAACTGAATCTAAGCACACCAAAGGCCACATGAAATCACCTGTGAGGCCAAAACGACGTACTTATCTTGAATATTTGCTTGGTTGATATGTTCTCATATCATGTTGCTTCTCACAGTTCTGACAGCATCAGTGCTTTGAATTTCATTCATCTATATGAATGATATATATATATATATAAGTGAAATGAAATTCATCTAACTGTATATATATGAATGGAATTAATACCTTTGCAAGGATTATATACATCTACATAAGAAATGAATTCCACATATATATATATCCTTGCAAAGATTTCTGTAAAGAGTTTTAAAAACTGAAAGCAAGGAAAAAAAGGAATATTAAATTAAAATCAAGACAAAATTTATGTCAGTGTTCAATTACATTGAGTTAACTCTCAAAATCATTAGCCTTTAAAACTTCAAATGTAATAAGATTTATCCATTTATCGTTAATTCTAACTACTTATAAATCACACCTTAACTTATTTACTAAAGGATGCTACATATTTAAGCTGAAGCTAGTTAAATGTTTGACTACTGTAACCAAATTATCTTGTTTGAAACAAGATCTCAAAGTCAAAAATGAGATTTCCCGCTTTGTAATCTCTTCTTCTAAAGTCACTAATCTTTTATGCCTCCCTATAAGGCAGTATACTTCAGAATCTAAGCGAACAATTAGAAATATGCCAACTTTTGTTTAGTACAGATTATCTATATTTTCCAGTTTATCAAGAATTTTAAAGCTAGAGCAAATTCTAGGAAACAGTATTCTGAGGCAATGCTTAGAGCTGTATACACTTGGTTAATTTTTTTTCCTTTAAAGTTGTTCTGTGCAATGAACCAAAGGGAACGCTATTTCAGGTACTTCTTGTATTATTGCATAAAGGGCAATTAAAACAACAACAACAAAGATATAGAATAAGAAATACAGATGATGGGAATGTTTATTATTATTATTTTACAATAGGCCTTCTTGATTTCTACATATGATCACAGGAGTACTGGACTTGTCTTCAGACTGACTTTTCTTGTAAGTCAGCTTGTGGCAGAGTCCAGGTCTGTCACATTCTGGGTCTTTTTCAACGCAAAAAATGCTAAGTTTGATGACCATTCCCCGGGTCAAGTCAGCAGCCGTCTTTCAATTGCAGAAAATTTCCAAATTCATAGTATCTTCTTACTTTCTTACTGCTTTTGAAAAACAAACAAACAAACAAAACAAAACAATCAAGCAACAACCATACTTAATCCAATGCAATTTATCTTCATGGTTTCAAATCACATTCAGCAGAAGATAGATTAAATTTGATTTGTAGCTCTTTCTTGGTATCCTGGTGCCAATACCTCTGTAGTTAGTGTGTTAGTGTCTAGTGTTTCCTCTCAGCTCCTCTGTTAATTTTCTGGTGCAGAGAAATATGTTTCAAGACAATAATGAATTTTTTTTTTTTAAAAATAACCAAACAAAAAAACAAAACAAACAAACCCCAAAACAAAACCCCAAACCCCTTCCATTCACTGGTCCCATTATACAGGATAGAGTTCATTTCTGGATGATGGCTTTATGAAGGAACCTAATTCACTTTTCTTAATTTAGCCTTCAAATCAGTTATCTGCAAGAAAGTACAGTGATTGTTAAATGCCACTAGTTTGCAGGTTCATCTTTGTCAGAGTGTAGATATCCAGTAAGTTTAACTTATTGCTTCTGTGGAAGCAGTTAAGATTACTGGCAGAGCTATAGTTCCTTTCTGTTGTCCCAGTCTAATCAGAGTAGTCATTTTTGGTGTGGAAGAAAAGTTGTTCATGGCTTTTGAACAAGATGGAAGATAAAGACTGCCACCTACTGCATCCTGAAAAAAAAACACAGTCTACATACAACAACATAGAACATGCTGGCAGTCCCGCAACGGATCAACATAAGCAAACAGGGCAGAACTTTCTCTCCTAAGAGATGTTTAAAGCTCTGAAAAATAATTATTTTCTTTCGGCTGTCCTGAGTCCAGTGCTACAGCTGTCTCTGCCATCTTCCCAGTAAGAACGGTTTGGTTTCCTTGCTGTTCTTAACTAAGTGGGACAGGCCAATTACATTGAAAATGATTCCAAATTATAAATAATAATAAAACATGTCTTTTCCTATATTTCCTATATTAATGGATATTGGTATCAACAAATCAAAGACAGCAGGTATAAAGTACCTTTGTGAGATACTTAATGACAATATGTATTTGCTTCTTTTTTAGGGTAAACATGTGTACATTTGTTCTTTTATTCATTTACAATGAAAGGAAAACAAAAACAAAAACAGCATATTTTTTCATCCTTGTCTGAATATTCATCTTCACCTTGTCATTATACTGGGCATTGTCTTTTATGCATATAAAACTCTCAAAGCTGAGTGAAATCGTAAGGATGCTGATGAGAAAGTGGGTGGATATTGTGAAAACTTTGACCTAAGGCTATTAAAAATGTAACAGACAACTCACAGTAATGAAAGAAACACAATTTCACTGGCACATAGGGGAGATAAGATGACCTGATTACATATTTTTAATCTCTTTATCGTACTATAGTACAATCAAGATTCTTGACCATCTGTCCAATCATGATGGAAACTAGCATGAAATTTTTCATAAAAATGACAGCAAGAGCATGAACAAAGAAAAGAATAATCTGGTATCACCAAATAATAAAGTGTTTTTCAACTTTTGCTGTTGGATACTAATGAACCTTGACTGCTTGTCACACCACCCTACAGTCAGGATCTTTTAGATTCCTGGCAGAACAAGGGCTGGCCACAGGATTATGGTTTTTAAAAATCTATTTGTACATACAAACAAACAAACAAACAAAAAACAATCATCATAGCTTATTATCTATGATTTCTTAAGTAGTTCTTTTAGGTACTTAAAGTAGCTTGTAGTTGCACAGAATTGCTAGCATTCTCAGCTACATGCACTTTTGTCATCTGAACCCTCTGCAGATTGGGTAAAAACCTTATAAATCAGCACATGATTCAATCATATTGTATCCCCCAGACTCGGGCTTTACATAAAACAACATGAGTCACTCACTCCATCCTGGGACGGAGGAAGAAGAAAACTGTGGAGGTATCCTTGGCAACTGTGTTTTGCTGTCCAGCAGCAATTCCTGTCTAAGGACCATTTAGGGCTGGTGGCTACTGGAATTTATGGACAGAGCTCCCTGTGTTGTTTGGCTTCCCTGTTCCAATGTTCACCGTCCCCTGGCAGACAAGCACCTGGGTTTTGATAAGGCAGATGGACTTTGCCACTGTCAGTGAGTGCCCCACACCCGTTCTGGGTAACCCATTGCTTGAGTCTCTATGACACTGTTGCCCCTATCACCTCAACAATAGGTATCCCCACACCCTGGGGCCAGAGACGGGGAGAGGAAGAGGGTCATGGGTATACATTAACAGCCTGCTTACATATTTTGAGTATTCGCCTTATTGTTGGTTATGCTAGCCATGTTACCTGGGGCCAGGAGAGGGGCATACTAGGCACACTGCTCTGAACCAGCTGGGAGACCAGAATGTGGATCTCTGCGATTTGATGCCTGAGCAGATTTGCAATGTGCTGTTCCATCACCATGACTATGCACATCCCCACAGGTATCCTTTAGTTCACACATGTAGCCTCCCTATTTAATCCTGACACTTTTTCCTCAAAAAAAAAAAAAAAAAAAAAAAAAAAAAGACCAATTGGCTGAAAGGAACACTGTCTGGATAGGTATGATTTTTCATGAAAAAGACCAGTGTTATACACAATAAAGTTCCCTCTATATTTAATACAGAATGTCAAGAATAAATATAATAAAAATAAATACCAAATGTGAATTCTCAACTCTGAAGTTGTACACGAGGTGGTGGCAGTGGCTGGTGAGTGTTCAGGACGCCATGGGTCATGTCCTTCTGGGAGTAATTCCAGACTCACAACACTCCTACTTCATAATGGTTTACATTTGAAGGCCCTGAATAGGGACCTGCTAAGTTTGGATCAACGGCAGAGGCCAATGGGATGTGGTTCAACATGGCTAAGTGTCAGGTCCTGCACTTTACAGAATTACAGAATCACAGAATCATCTATGTTGGAAGAGGCCTCCAAGATCACCGAGTCCAACCCCTGACCTAACACTAACAAGTCCTCCACTAAACCATATCCCTAAGCTCTACATCTAAATGCCTTTTAAAGACCTCCAGGGATGGTGACTCAACCACTTCCCTGGGCAGCCCATTCCAATGCCTAACAACCCTTCAGTAAAGAAGTTCTTTCTAATGTCCAACCTAAACCTCCCCTGGTGCAACTTTAGCCTGTTCCCCCTCATCCTATCACTGGGCATGTGGGAGAATAGACCAATGCCCACCTCATGAAAGCCTCCTTTAAGGTACCTATAGGGTACCTATGGAGCGATGAGGTCGCCCCTGAGCCTCCTCCTCTCCAGACTAAAAAAACCCAGCTCCCTCAGCTGCTCCTCGTAAAACTTATTACTCAGACCCCTCACCAGCTTCGTTGCCCTTCTCTGGACTCGCTCAAGCACCTCGATGTCTTTCTTGTAGTGAGGGGCCCAAAACTGAACACAGTACTCGAGGTGTGGCCTTGCCATAGCTGAGTACAGGGGGACAATCACTTCCCTAGCCCTGCTGGCCACAATGTGTCTTATACAAGCCAGGATGCTGTTGGCCTTCTTGGCCACCTGAGCACACAGCTGGCTCATAGTTGCTGGCTCATTAGTGGTGACTAAAGTTGACTTTAGTCACAACCCCAGGCAATGCTACAAGTGTGGGGGAGAGTGGCTGGAAAGCTGTGCAGAGGAAAAGGATCTGGGGCTGTTGGAAGATGCTTGCTTGAACATGAGCTGGCATTGTGCCCAGGTGGCTAAGAAGGCCAATGGCATCCTGCCTTGTATCAGGAATAGTGTAGCCAGCAGGGCCAGGAAGGTGATTGTCCCCCCGTACTCAGCTCTGGTGAGGCTGCACTTCAAGTACTGTATTCAGCTTTGGGCCCCTCACTATAAGAAAGACATCGAGGCATTGAAGCACACAACAATCATTGAGTCCAACCCCTGCCTCCACACAGGTCTACCCAAAAATTCAGACCATATGTCTAAGCGCATAGTCCAAATGCTTCTTAAGCTCCAACCAGCTTGGTGCTGTGACTACATCTCTGGGAAGCCTGTTCCACTGTGTGACCACTCTCTCGGTCACACAGGGGTCACCTTTTCCTGACATCAGCCTGAATCTTCCTTGTCACAGCCTGACTCCATTCCCTCAGGTCCTAATACCTAATGAACCAGTGTTTATCAGCTACAAAGTTCCATACATGAAAAAATTTCCAAAACACTGAGATATAAGCTTACATACTGCTTTCAAAATGAAGACACGATGACAAAGACAGAAAAATGACAAAAGATACATTGTTCAGGAAAACTTTCATGTTCCCTCTGTAGCCAACACAGCATATTACACTATTGAATTGCACACTATTAATTAAGCATACAGTCTATAGAAAGTTTCAGCCAGGATTACACCTAAACAGCCAACTTTCATGTTCGTACTTACAGCTCAGTGTTGTGTAATAGCAGCGGCAGCAACCTGCGCTCTAGACAGTAGCATCAGGAGCATGGCAAAATCAGCTCCTCTGCCGTGGGCTTGAAGCACTTTACTTCCTGGTATTTGCTGCCATCTCATGCCTTTTAGTTAGTATTGCAGTGGAATTCTACCAGGGAACTTTTTTTGCGTCAAAACCGGCCGTATCTTTAGATGGCTGTGCTACTGACATATTAAGCAAACACATTGCTTACAATTCTGAAAACGTTTCCTGGTATTGTTCCTGCACACTGCAGAAGTAACCTACATTGAGGAAGAAAAATGGTGTATTCTGAACTAGTTGTGTGGAATACTGTGCTGTGCCAGTTCTGGGCTTCCCAGTAGGTGAAAGACATTGGCATATTTGAACAAACCCTGAGGAAGGCTGCAAGATCATCCAGGGACAGAGAATATGACGTGAGGAGAGACTGAGGGGGGCTCGGTGTGTTCAGCCTGAAGAAGACAAGGCTTCGGACTGATTTCGGCAGGTGGGCAGCAATCCACCTTTGCCTAGAGAGAGAACACAGAAAAGGCGGAGCTATGCTCTCCTTGGAAATGCACAGTGATAGGCCAAGACAAACAATACAGGAATTTCTGATTACATTAAGAAGGAAAACAAACAAACAAACAAACAAACAAACATGAGAATGGGTCCCAGAGAAGTCGTGGAAGACAAGCTTGTAACTTCCTTGAGTAGAAAATAACTACTCAAACAGAAGTGGATTCCAGCATCAGCCAAATGGGGTGGAAGACAGGTAGTGTGTACACGGACATACAGGAGAAAGGCCATTTTTGTGGTTTGATTTCCTGGAACATCTTTTTGGTAGCATAATTAACTCTTACACCCATATATGAGATGGCTGACCCAGAAATTCAGGTCTTTTTACTAAGTCCAAAGGGCTAGAGAAGCCTATAGTATGATATCAGAAGCTTGTGCTGCCTGGATATTGAGCTCACAACTTAAAACAAAAAGAAGGGAATTTAGGAAATTCATCCTTTATTTCTCAGTGTCTGTGGTCACACAACTAATGTTTTTGTTGCTAGCCAGCACTCACCTAAATGCACAGCCCAAAACATGAAAGGCAGGAAGAAAGTGCAGAAAAGATTGCTTAAACCTCAGTGAGATAAAAAATATTCCTCATGCCCTAGAACGTCAGCAAACTCATGGGTACTTTAAGATGAGCCCATTAAAGTAAAGAAGGTGATCAGTGAGTTGGAAATTTCTCATTTCAAGTTGCAAATGGGTAAAATCGCACCTCAGAGTGGCATTGGAAGGGGCTGCCCGGGGAAGGTGGTGGAGCGACCGTCCCTGGGGGTGCTTAAGGAAAGGTTGGATGAGGTGGTTAGGGACAGGGTTTAGTGGGTGACATTGGTGGTGAGGCGATGGTTGCACCAGATGATCTTGGAGGGCTTTTCCGAACTTACTGATTCTGTGAAAGCACTGTGCTGCTCTAATAAAGGTAAGGCACTGACCTAGTGACCACGCATGGCTACGCAACTTTTGAAGAAGGCCCCGTGTCCTTCTTCAGAGGTATTAATATTCTTTGGAAACACTGAGAGAGATAGTTTGAACCCACAACAGGACAGATGGCGAGGGGGGGGGGGGGGGGGGGGGCGCCACCACCTTCCCCCCGCCCCCCCGCCCCGCCGCCCGGACGCCCGACGGGCCGCCCCCCCACCCCCGCCCCCCCC
>NC_048926.1:30296752-30307820 GCF_011077185.1 Oxyura jamaicensis
CCGTGCGGCAGCAGCAGCAGCGGGACCCGCACCGCGCCGCGCCCGTCCCACCGGCCCCACCGCCGTCCCGGACAGGTGCGGGGGGGCTGCGGGGCGGGCGGCGGCCCCGGGGCGGGGCCCGTGCTCGGCTCAGGGGGGCCGGGGGCCGGGAGCGGGCCGCGGCGGAGCGGAGCGGGCCGGGCAGGCGGGGGCGGGCAGGTGGCGGCGGGCGGCGAGGAGGAGGAGGAGGAGCAGGAGCAGGAGCGGGGCTGGTGGTGCGGTGCCGGGGGCTCGGGGCGGGCGGGGAGGGGAAGGGCCGGCCGCGGCTCCGCGGGGTTGCCGCGGTTCATTCATCTCTCCGCGCAGTTGGGGTGCCCGGCCGCCGCCCGACGTCCGAGCCGAGCGAGGCTCGCGTTCAGCAGCACCTGCCCGCCGCCAGCTCGCAGCGTCCCGGCACCGCGGTGCGTGCCCCCCCCGAGCCTGCCTGCGCCCTCCCCGCTGCCCCTGACGGGGAGCCCCGGGTGGGAAGTGCGCGCAGAGAGTTGCTTCTCCCAGGGTCGCTGCGTGTCGCGGTGCGGAAAGCCGGCCTCGTGCCTTTGTTTCTGAAATTAAGGGGAAAACCGGTGCCTTTGTTGTTTAAAAATCTTCGGCTGCTTCCGAGAGTGAACAGCGTGTGTTTTCGGTATCGCTAAACTGTAGATTTACACCTCTTTTCCCCCCCTTCCGAGACACTAGTGACAGCAGCAACAGAAGTTTCCTGGTGGTTACTGAAATAGCAGTTTTTAAGCCAGAACACTTCGCATGAGAAAAAAATAACAGCAGCCTAACGTAGGATATTTTTTTTTGTCACCGTACAGTGTTTTCTTGATAACATTTTAATGAACCGAGAACGTGTTGATGACTGGTCATCATACACAGGCGCAAATTACATCTTGGGCCTTGCCCCGACTCTTGCCTTGAAGTGCAGTAACCAGCTGGCAGTAGTGCCACACCTCACAGAGGTGCCTTCCAAACACGAGGCTGTGGAAACACCAGCACGATTTGCTTTTGACTATTTGCAGTGAAGCTGAACTGAACTACTACTACTGAACTACTGCCAGCCACGCTTATCTTGCTCTTTGGGGTGGTGCTGATTTCTTGGTTGTTAGTAGGTTGTTAGATGGTTACCTTCTACTGAAGTGAGGGTATGGGTGCGTGTAAGAGGAATTTCCTTTCTTGGGACCAATGCAGGAAACAATATGTCTCATCCAGATAAGTGGATGTGACTGAATAGCAGCTGGATCAGAATTAGAGCCAATGTGTGTAAGGGAATAACCTTTATTTGGTGTCTGCTTAAAAAAAAAAATACAAGCAAACAAAAAAACCCTTTTGATTTATCTCTGAATTTTTGTGGTAAATATGGCAGAATAGGAAAAAAAAGTCAGGTCTTGTAATTTATAAGCCTCAATTTTTGGTGACTGTTGAGTACAGAATTTTAAATTATTTTTTAATCTTTCTTATTTTTAAACAAGCGACTTTACACCAAATCTAAATGTATAGTTACCACAGTAATGCATTCAGTTCAGAAAATTACATTGTCAAGTACTAATTATGATAATCTCCCTAAGCTATTATGGGCTAGCCCAGTAATTATGCAAGAAAAAGAAAATCTATGACTTCACACCTAACTATATAAAAGCAAGGGGATTTAGTACATTTAGGGCTTTCTCACTTTGAATGGTGCTTGATTGGACTACTAAGCACTGCAGTTAACTTACTTAGAAACTTCTGCTTTTTTTCTGTAGGTGTCTTTTGCTAGAGTGTGTTTTCTCAGTATAATGCTGAATGAGGCATATATTTTGTTTAGATTAGCTTTATGAAGGTCCTAGTCTCCCCCCACCTTCCCCATCCTGAAAGCTACTGCCTTTTCAAACACATTTTCAGTCTACACGGAGCTTCAAGTATTCATTTTGCTGTAACTAATATTCTAAGATTTTAATTAATATCTAGTGAAAACACCTTCTGAGGTAACTTGATATCTCAGTATTTCATATTTCAAAACAAATCAGTGATATTTTGAATTCTTTTCTTGGCTTTCACTTGGATTCAGAGACTGACTAATAATCAAGATATTTTGAAGAAATGCAGTGTTTTGTAGATAGTAGTTGTTGTGTAATCAAATTACTGTGAAGGTTTTCATAAGAAGTTGCTGAAACCAAGTCCAGAGTGCTTTATGAATACTTATTGTATGTTTGGTGTATAAATTGTTAGGACAGACTTTGGGTTTCTTAGGCAGTATCATATGCTATATTTTATTCTGTTGTAAGCTTACATTTTGCTCCAACTTTTTCACTTGTTTAAAATTGCGACATTAGGCATAGTGGGTAAGTTTATTATCCGTGTGAGTAGTCCTACTATTGACTTAGGCAAGCATTCATATTTTTTATCCTTAATTTTGTTTAATTTTAACTCTTGGGTTACAGTATATTTAGGAAAATATATATATTTTCTTTAAATATACTGTATTTTTAAGAAAATACACTGTACAACAGTAGATTAGAACAATTGCCAACATTTTTTATTTAAGATCTGAAGAGAATTAAGAACGCATCTTTTTGTGAAGACTGAATATTGCAAGAAGTTCTTCAATGTCTAGCTGGTTTCACTTTGTGATTGTCAGGCATGACAGGATATACTTCATTGGCTGTTGCTGTTTTTAAAGGAGTTTCACGAACAAAATGTGCTCTAGTTCCTTTGTGACATTTCTGTATTGAGCATGTAGAATCGCCTGACTGAGGCTGTTGTGATTTAGTTCAGTAGACCTATGGTTTTCCGCTGGGTTTTGTCTAATTGAAGTTTTGGTTGTTAGCAGATACCCTTTCTTTAGGAGAACCTTGGCAACCACGCCTGTTTTTAATAGATGCTATATGGCAACGATTACCCTGGTGGATCAGGTTTTGTTTCACTTTCACTGTTTAGTTTTTTGCTTAAAAGGTAATTTATAAGTGGTTTAAATTGTAAATGAATCTATGGTTTTGGAGATTGGTAAATTGTTTTGGGAAAAAAAAAAGGTAATTCTGATCTAAACTTTATCCCAACTTTAATTTTAAAAGTCTGCAAACTGAGCTATGAATGAAAGAATAGAAAGAAGATTTGAAAAATTGTATGCCTAAGCATTAGGGATTTTCTTAGTGTTTCAGTTTGATTCCAAATTGAACTATTTGAAGTATTTGATCTGAAGAAATTATGACATATTTCAAAAGTGAGATCTGTAAGAACATTTAAAGTAGAGAAAAGAGTAGAGGAAAACAACTGTTTTAATGCAGTTGTCACCTTTAGTGTTGTAGGTATTCCTTGTGTAAGTGTTGGTGATGGTGGGAAGCTCTCTTGGGGAAGGGTCTCTTGTTCTCCCTGTGGAAGTCTTGTCTAGATTTACTCAGATACAAATCTTCACAGGCTGCTGCTGTACAGATGTTAAACATACGGTTTAACCAGTTCTTCCTTGAACTTTCTCATCACAGAATGGTGTTGTAGAGCATGAAGCACAACATAGGCACAGTGTTGACCCTTTCTTCTTGCTGCTTACACCTGCTAGAACATTGTAGGTCAGAGCTGCGTGGCTCCCATGACCAGCCTGCCGGTTTGTTTTAGGCTGTCTGCCTCTGCCCTGGAAAGATATATCGTTTTGGTGGCCTGTGATCATTTTGGAGCGGGGAGGATTTTGGTTGCCTGATCTGAGGACGTGGTTTCTCCACTGCTGTGAATCTTGTAGCAAATTGTGGAAGTGTCCAGTGACTATACCACGTGTGTGCTCTTGGTCGTGTAGTTTACTGCAGTGTGCGTACTTCCAAGTCACAGCAGCAGAAGGGTGTCTGTGACCCTTCCCTGGCTGCTTGGTATTGGGTCTCTGGTAATTTAGAACAGGATGTAAGGGTAGGGGGATTGCATGACTTCTTCGAATTGCAAAATCTTTAACGAGGGGTGAAATTCTCAGTGGGAAGGTCGCGGTAGAAAGACCTGCATTGTGGTGGTTTTACCTTGCTAGACAGCTGAACTCCACCAAACTGCCCTCTCAGTCCCCCTCCTCAGAAGAGGAGGGGAAGAAGAAAAGGAAAGAAACAACTCATGTGTTGAGATAAGAATGATTTAATTAAAGGAAAAATAATTATTAAGGGAAAATTATTATTAATTAAATAATTTAACTAAAGGAAAAGGGGAAAATGAAAAACAAAAATAAGCAAAGGCTGTGTGGAAGTGCAGAGGAAACAAATTCTGCTTCCCACAAATGAGCTATGCTTGACCATGTCCTTGAAGCAGGGCATCAGCACACATAGACGTTGTTCAGGAGGACAGACGTTTTCATAACAAGAGCCCACCCCTCCCCTAGTCTTCCTTTTTCCACCCTTCATTGCATGACACCAGATGGTGTGGAATAACCCTTTGGTTGGTTTAGGTCAGATGCTCTGGTGATGTTCCTTCCTCACCTCTTGCCCACCCCCCTGCTGGCTCTGGGGGGGTTAGAGGGAGTCCTGATGCTGTGCCAGTATTGCTCAGCAGTAGACACAACACTGGAGTGATATCAGGGCTGCTCTGGCTACGGATGCAGAGCACTGCACTGTATGGGCTGCTGCAGGAAAAGTTAACATCCCAGCCAGACAGTACATGCACTCGTGATAAAGTCTGTAGCTTTAGGTGTTATGTAAGAGGCGTGGGGGCGGGGGGAAATGTTTCTCAGTTCGTAAAGACTAACATTTTTTACTTTGTCCTGTCTTTGTTCTTCACCTAATAAAGGATTTGCCATGTAATGGAAGCTTGTGAAAAGAGTACCACCGTTAACCTGGCATGTTCCCGAGAAAAATGCATAAAATTTGATCTTCAGGAGTTCAGAACTCCAGAACTTTTGTGTACAAGAGTATCATCCAGGAGGAGATCTGTAAAAGTGGTTAGTAGTCTGCCATATAGTTAGGGAGCTTTTTTTGGGAGTTGCATTTAGTGTGAGAGACCTGGCAGGACTGCTTACAAAGTACTTTTAGGATGGAGCTCACTTGCGGTATTCTCATCACATCTGGGAATGCAAACAGCAGGTCTGCCACCTGCTGTTTGTATCCACACCATCGTTATAGGCTGCATTGTCAATGAATACTTTTTCTGAACTTCTAGGGGCTTGTAAATTAGCTTTTTAAAAGCTACTTTGTGGCTTCTGTGAGGACTGCACCTAAATTTGCAAATGTTGCTGCTCCTTTGTGTGAATTCATGGTTTAGTTGCATGTTGAATATTGCTTGTGGCTTAGGCACCCTTTTCCACTAACTGAGTAAATTGCTAAAACTAGTTAAGATCCAGAAACAGATTGTAAGGATGATTGGAAATAATGAAATAGATTTTCTGCAAGGAGACTAGGAATCTTGAGACTAGAAAAGAGATGACCAAATGATCTGATGGTAGACATCTTTAAGCTATGCATGGTCTGAAAGTAAATGGAAAAGATAAAAAAAACTGTTTACAACATGCGAGATATCGGATGAAACTAGAAAGTGTAATATTTAAAGTATACTGGACATGCTTCATTTAGTGTATATTGATTGTGGAGGGCTTTGTCAAAAGTTTTTTTTGAATATTAAAGGCCTACAAAGTTTCTAAGGCATGAGCAAAAAAATCAGCAACTCAAATGCAAAAATACCCTCTTTGCCTCTGTGTTCCTTAAGGTGTGAATTGTTGAAGACTGAGCTGTTATTCTGGAAAAGTATAAATACAAGCTACCCCTTCACTTGCTTTTTCTGAGAGACCTGCTGTTAGCGTCTGCGGGAACAGGACAGGTTGGACTGGCTATTACTGTTCCTAGAGACTGTTACATGCTATGCTCAGCTTGGACTACAGATTACATGACTTTGTTTTCATCAAAAGCTGAAACCTCTTGAAATACCGCTTGCAAATAAAAATAAGAAATTTATAAGAATATACATATTCTTGCTCCAGATTAGTTCTTTTAAGACATTGTTGCGTGCTTTGAGCCTGGTGTGGGGGATGAATGAATGTCTATAGAATTAATTAGGTCATTTTTCAGTTCAGTATGTATGTGTTCAAAATAGGTCACTTCTTGTATTTTGGAAATAATTGCTTTAGGGGTAGTACTGTGACATAGAAATACTAACTTGAAATGAAGTTTGTCAAACTTCTTAGAGATTCATAGTGAAATTAAGATGACTCTAAGAGTTGTAGAATAAGGTCACCTATCCAGATCTCATGTTTCTTAAGCTTTTGTAATTCATCAAATACTTCAATACTTATAACATTTTTAAACTTAATTGATTTTTTTTTTCCTGATGAATGCTGGATGTCTGATGAATACATGCCTAATCATGAGATTGGGTGTAACTAACTCATTTTACAAATACAAGACACTGTGACCTGTACATTTGTTTAAACAGTTAATGAGAACGAATACCAGAAATATCAGATTTGAAATTCCTGATAAATAGGATCTTAAGTTTGCTTTTTCTAAGGCAGGTACATAAATTAGTAACACAATTTGCATGCATACTTGCTATTATTATGGGAACAATTCAAATGTAATTATGCAAAAATTGGATTAAGAATTAACTACTTGAACACTCAGTAATAGTTGCATATATAAACTATTCTGATTACCTGAAAGTCATTAATGTAATTTGTCTCTATGTATGTATTTGGACTATATGCACTGTTGCAGTACTTAACATAGAATCACTTATGTTGGAGGTTTCTTCCAACCTCATCAAGTCCAACCACTAACCTTGCAATAACAAGTCCACCATGAAACCATGCTACCATGTTCTACATCTACACGTTTCTTGAAGACCTTCAGGGATGGTGACTCAGCCACTTCCCTGGGCGGCCTGTTCCAATGCTGCACAACCCTTTCAGTGAAGAAATTTCTCCTAATATCCAACTTAAACCTCCCTGAAGCAACTTTTTGCTTCACAAAATGCAGAGTCAAATGGAATCTATGTAGAAATTAAGCTAATAAGCTTAAAAAAAAATTATGTAGGAAAATGCAGAATTGAATTTGTCTTTATCTGTGAAAAAGTTACTGGATAAACTTACAGAGTTTTTATTTATGTTATAATTGAAGTTGCTCTTTGAGCTATTAGTATAGATTAAGACCTGTTTTCTGAGTGCCTGTTTCCTTTCTAACTCTTGCAGAGCTGATTGTAAAAACTACTTATTTTTTCCCCCCAAGACAGACTCCTGGAAGTGGGAGGTTAAGGGAAAAATTGTTAATTTTCTCCAAGTTATGTCAAAAAAAAAAAGTATTTAGTAATTACTTAAAAAATGTTGGCTAACGCTTTATAATGAGAATCCCGTGCTTTAAAAAATGAAAGTGGAGACACTGACAATAGTTTACTTTGTTTTTTTTTGAGGTTGATCTGAAATACTTATTTTTTTAAACTGTGGAATTGTAGCATATCCTGAATTGGAAGGGACCCAAAAGAATCATTGAGTCCAACTCCTGGCTCTCCACAGGACCAGCAAAAATCAGACCATGTGCCTGAGCATTGTCCAAACACTTCTTGAACTCTGTCAGGCTCAGTGCTGTGCCCACTGCCCTGGGGAGCCTGTCCCAGTGCCCGACCACCCTCTGGGTGCAGAACCTTTTCCTAACCCCCAGCCTGACCCTCCCCTGTCCCAGCTCCATGCCGTTCCCTCGGGTCCTGTCGCTGTCCCCAGAGAGCAGAGCTCAGCGCCTGCCCCTCCGCTCCTCTTGTGAGGGAGCTGCAGGCCGCCATGAGGCCTCCCCTCAGCCTGCTCTGCTCTGGGCTGAGCAAACCAAGGGGCCTCAGCTGCTCCTCATACATCTTGCCTTCTAAACTCCTTGCTATCTTTGTAGCCTTCCTTTGGACACTCTTTAATAGTTTTATGTCTGTCTTACAATTGTTGTACCCAAAACTGCACACAGCTCTCAAGGTGAGGCGATGCCAGCATAGCAGAGGAGGACAATCACTTTCCTCGGCAGGCTAGCAATTCTGTGCTTGATTGTGTTAACTCCAGGGTCTGTTCGGCCTTTTTGCCTGCCAGGGCATGCTATTGACTAATATTCATCTTACTGTTGACCGGAACCCCAGATCCCTTTCTGCAGGGCTGCTCTCCAGCCCCTTGTCGCCCACTCTGTATGTATAGCCATGTTTGCCCCTTCCCAGGTGCATAATCCAGCTGTTGCTGAGCTTCATGTGGCTGCTGATTGCCCAGCCATGTGATTTGTGAAGATCTCTCTGCAAGGCCTCTTTGCCCTTGAGGGAATTCACTGTCCTCTCAATTCAGTGTCATCCATAAACTTAATTAGTTTGCCTTCAAGTATAAATACCTTCCGAGGTTTGTGGGCAGACTGCAGTTTATTGAATCAGGCTCATAGTTAGCTTGAACATGTTTGACTGAAGCTTTCCTGTGATTAGCCATAAAGCGTCTTTCTTTCAATGTTACTCCAAGTACTAAAGCATGCTAGTTTGAGTGGCGTACGTCTTCTCACCTGTTCATATTACTATCTGCTTTTCTTGATAGTCATGGACAGTCTTATCAACATGCAATTCTGTCTTGTAAGGGGACAGAAAATGTCAGATTACAGTGTTAATGTTACTGGCTTGAAATAGCAGTAAAAATCCCTGCATATATATTGCTACTTTCTCTTTTATATTGTGCACTTAAAATGGACATACTGCCCTTGTTTCTCTAGCTTCATATTTACTAGTGTTTTGCACATTTTCATTACGTAGTTTTAAATAATAACACTAGAGGAGCCTTATTTCTTAGCTTGTACAGCTCTGGGTAGTATCCCAGAAGAGGTAGTTATCCATACATTTAAGTGGAATAGTTAAGGCAGTGATCATAGGACTGCAGTACGGATTTTACTATAGAATGGCATCTTAGTCATGCATTGTTTGCAAAAGAAACAAACAAAAACAACAAACTACTCTGAAGGCCTCTTGGATTTTATACTGAGCCTTATTTCATGTTCTCTTATTTTAACGATTTGGCAGGATATAATTGATTTTTTTGTATGTGGGAGAAAGTATGTAAGACCATTGAATTCCACAGACTTGGTGAGAGAATTACATAGTGTTTAGAAATTAATATAACTGAACACAAAAGACTTGTTTTTAAATATTTTCTAGTTGATTTGTAGCATAGTTTATTTTTATGTCCAATTGTAGAATGAATTTAAGTTTCAGCTGGTAGACTGTATCATAACTGTAAAGATACTAAATTTCTGATAAAGTATAAAATGAATAGCTTTATGTATTAAGAAGTAAACGGACTTCTAGCATAGCAAGTACTGTGTAGCTTTTATAATATTTCTGTCTCGTAAATGGAAGAGGTGGTATACCAGTATCTGCTCAAGAAACACTTGAACAAACACAGTGTTTATCAAAGATAAACAAGTATGTGAATCACAGAATAGAAGGGACCTTAAGGTTCACCCAGTTCCAATACCCCTGCCATGGGCAGGGACACCTCCTGCTAGACCAGGCTGCTCAAAGCCCCATCCAACTTGGCCTTGCCTAGGGATGGGGCGTCCACAACTTCTCTGAGCAAAATGAAAAAATGTCTTTCAGTGAGGAAGAAGTGTTACACAGGAGCATGGATCAGGCAATTTATTTCCACCAAGAATAACAAAGGTGGCTGGTCTGTGTGGTCACTGGATAGTGAACTGGACCCTAAGATAGGATTTTTTTCATACTCAAACTGAGTTATGCAAAAATTCTGTCTTTCTAATGTTATACATACATCTTTGTGATTAGTTGGAAGAGATTCTGCCTCTGACAAAAGATTCAGCTTACAGTACAATTCATCTGTTTGCCTGAGCTTTGTCTTAGTTCCAGAAACTTAAAAAAACAAAACAAAAAAAAACAAAAAACAAACAACAACAACAACAACAACAACAAAAAAAAGCCAAAAACCACAAAACCCACCACAACCACCAAAAGTCTTGTTAGTATCTTCACTTTAGTATGTCTTGCAAACAAGATTTGAAAAATCCAGTAGCAAGGCAAGCGTGCTGGCATGCGTGGTTGTGAAGTTAGCATGAGAAGGTCTAGGCCAACCCCACTGCTGAAGGAGAGTTGGCTAAAGCAGGTTGACCAGCATGGTGTCCAGATGGACTCTTGGAGCATCTCCAAAGATGGAGGTTCCACAGTCTTACTGAGCAACTTATTCCAGTGTTTGACTACTCTGACAGTTTTTTTTTTTTTTTTTTTTAAAAAAAGGCAAACAAAAACAACCTGCTTTTTGTGATTGGATGGATTTTTTTTTTTTCCCAATTTGTGCCTATTGCTATTTGTCCTGTCACTAGACCACTGGACAGCAGTGAAAAGAACCTGGCTTAGTCCTCACTCCTTCCCATTGAGTGTTTATACCCATAGAAAACACACCTCACACCACCTGAGCCTTCCCTTCTTCCATGCTGAGCAGTCCCAGCTCTCTCAGCCTTCCCTTGTAGGAGAGGTGCACCAGTCTCTTCACCATCTCGGTGGCCCCCTCTTGGACTCTTTCCAGTATGTCCGTGTCTCTTGCACTGGTTGTCCTGTCCTGGACACGGAACTCCAGGCCTCACCAGTGCTGAGTAGAAGGGAAGGATCACTTCCCTTGATCTGCTGATGATACTTGGCCAGTGCAGCTAAAAATACTATTAGCATTCTTAGCAGCAAGGGCATTACTGGCTCTTGTTCAGTTTGGTGTCCACCAGGACCTCCAGGTCCTTTACTGCAGACCTAGGTGTCCACCAGCAGTGTTGGTTCCTGGGGCTGTTCCTCTGTAGCTGGAGGTTCCTGTCACCCCACTTCTCCAGCCTGTCTCGGTCCCTCAGGATGGCTGCACAGCCCTCTGCTGTATCAGAACACAAATACATAGTATGTACATTCTCTACATTCTCTACAATACTACGGAATCAAGCAGAAGTAGTAGCTCTGAGGGTGGTGGGAGAAAATTGTATGTCTGAGAGGTGTTGAAGTACTGACAACAGTTTTTGGTCAACCTTTCCAACTTTTTTTTTTTTTTTTTTTTTTTTTTTTTTTTTTCAGAAAAACCTTTAAAGTTGCTGCATGACTTTGTTTAGGAATTGTTAGGTTTAGGAGTGCCTGA
>NC_048926.1:30307920-30368831 GCF_011077185.1 Oxyura jamaicensis
TAGGTTTAGGAGTGCCTGACTTGGTACAGGCCAGCTAAATGAATAAAATGCATGTCTGAAAAGCTTTTACCTTTCCGCTGAAGGAAAGAATATTAATAATTAGAAAATACAAATTCATAAGTGGTGCTGCTGAAGTTGCTTATTTTTAAAAAACAAGAACAATCCTCCCACCAAAAAACAGGTCTAAAGCGTGAATCAGCTCCCTCTGGTTCTGCTTGGAGCCCCCCAGAACTGAATGGACAATATTAGAAAACAGCGAAGAGTTTAGGGAAGGATGTTAATCTCTGTGCTGTGATGAAATACCTAATGACTTCAGTCAGTGTCGTATACAGTCAATGAAATAGGTTAAAGGTGTAAAATGAGAATTAATGAAATACTATTACATTTCTTGCCTAGAAGAAATAGGTTCTTTTAGAGGTGGTGTGTTTGTGGGAACTGCAGTCACGTGCATGTACATTTAATACATGTAAAGCTGAAAGTCTAAAAACTGATTACAGAGAGATCACATAAACTGCTCGATTACCCTTTTTCATGTATCACCTCATTGTCAATGAAGAATTATAAATAGTAGCCATGGTATACTGTGCTGTGCCATGAAGGCAAGCATAACTTCACCTTTGTTTATAACCTGGTGCTTGACCTTGTACCGGTCACTGTAGTAAGTTTACATGTTGATCTTTAACGGATGGGAGTAAGTGAAGAGTGTGTTAGATATGTGCCAGCTGTTTATCACCAGGGGGAGTTACTCCAGTTGCACATTCTGGGGTGTGGTTGCCTATATGGACTTGATAACTTAAATACAAAAATAACCCCAAATTAAAGTGATACTGATTTTTCAAGCATGGGAGACTTGCAGAAATCTAATGAATTTGTGTTCAGACAGGGATGGACATTAATGGATAGCAGGATGTTATGGAAGGTGGGAGTGTGAAAAAAGAAATCTAAGAGTTAGAAATGGAGAGCGGTATGCTGGGGGATGTGGGAAGGCAAAAACTTAAAGACAGGGACACAAAAAGCAGGCTAAATGTTGGAATGCCAGTAGGAGAACAGAACATACAAAGACATAAAGGGATCTTCCACATACAATGATCTGTACAAACCCAAGCAAGGAGAGACGTGAAACTGACGAAATAAGTGGGTATTAGCTAACTCACAAGCAAAACTTAAGGTGACAGGGTATGGCAACAAAACCGTGGATGCATATGTTTTGCAGATGGAGAAAATGAGGAATGAGACAGCAAAATCACTAGTAGGCTAGCCAAAGCTGAGTTATTTGTATTTTGGAATAAGTTTTTTGTAACTTTAAGGAACGATTTTGTGAACAATAGGTGGTACTCCTTGTTGGCACATGGTGAGGTAGAATTGGAAATTGCACCTGCTGAAGCTAAATTTTATCTGTTAATGGCACAAAGACCAGTCCTTTCATTATTTCTGTATCTTAGTATGAAACAAAAATATTTCTTTAACCATCCTCAATGTAGTCATGGAAATGAAGGGAAATGCCAGTCATCTGTTTCTACTGTATGCATTGATGCTGTTGAAAAGGCTTTGGAGAATGAGGGGTTATGCAACTGCTGTTGAAGCACAGACATCTGAGTTAGAAAATCCAAGTGCTCTTTCCGTACGTTTGTAGTGTGACTAGAAAGTCAGTAATCAATTTCCCCATGTGCTAAATGGGAATAATGGTATTTTATTACCAGTGTAGCTTTGCTGCTCCATGTTATACATGTGTAATGTAATCGTCTATGCAGAGAACTTATGGATGGATCAACACAAGAATATTCTAGTATGGTGTTAAATGATAACTTGAGAAAATATGTTGTAAGTTCAAACCGGTACGTTGCTTATGGTAGTGTCCCTTCTGGGTGAGGGCCAAGTAGTCTTAAAGGAGTGGGGAGAAAAAATAAACATCCTTTTTGTGCCTTTTATCCAAGTGTGGGCAGGGGATTTTGAAAACCTTTTTCCAATTTGAAACATAGGTTGAATCTCGGTTGTTGTTTAATACAAGATTGTTCTATTCAGTATATATAATGTTATTTTATTTTACTTTTCAGTGGAAACTGAGCCACAATGGAGGCTGTCATCTCAGATAGTCCTCCAAACCCAAGCTGCAAAATCATGACTTTTAGGCCTTCGATGGATGAATTCAGGGAGTTCAACAAATACTTAGCATACATGGAATCGCAAGGTGCTCACAGGGCTGGAGTTGCAAAGGTATGTAGAAGGTAAAATTGTTCCTAATGCACATTTTCCTAGTATTTTTTTTCACTGATTGCAAAACTTACCTTGCTAGTACTTCACATTTTTTCCAGATTATTTTCAATGAATAGATACTATATTTTTCTTCTAAGAGCTTTGTAGTATTTCTGTTTCATGGAAAATAATGAAGATACTGTTCTCTTTCCAACCTTCAATTGTTTTTATCTTTACAGTGGCAAAAGGATATCTCTTGCTAAGACAAATCTAAACTATTTTTTTTTTGTAACTCAGAAATAAATAGGGAAGTGATGGCATAACCTAGAAAATCCTTACCTATCAGATGCTGATTTCATTCCTTTGGGGTGGCATATAACTTCTCTGAAGTAGATAATCCCACTAGTCAGTGGTTACATGTGTGAAGATAGTGAGGCACTGTTGGAATTTAAATTATTTACTTTTTAATGGTGATTGTGTTATATTTTTGTTATGGCAGTATCACTTAGATGGGAAAAGACCCTTAAGATCACGGCCAACCATCTACCTCACTACCAACTCTACCTCTAAACCATGTTCCTAACTGCCATATCCATGTGTCTCTTAAATACCTCCCGGGATGGTAACTCCACCGCTTCCCTGAGCAGCCTGTTTCAGTGCCTAACCTGTGAGAAGAAACGCTTCCTGACAGCCAGTGTAAATCTCCCCTGGTGCAACTTGAGGCTGTTGCCTCATGTTCTATAACTTGTCACTTGAGAAATGAGACTAACACCCACCTCCTTGCAACCCCTTCCAGATAGTTGTAGAGAGCAGTGGAGTCTACCCTCGGCCTCCTTTTCTTCAGACTAAGCATCCCCAGTTCTCCTCCTAAGTCTTATTTTCTAGACCCTTCTCCGGCTTCGTTGTTCTCTGCACAAAGTTCAGCAACTTAGTATCCTTCTTGTAGTGAGGGGCCCAAAACTGAACACAGTACTTGAGGTTCAGTCTCACGAGTGCTGAGTGCAGAGGGACAATCACTCCCCTAGTCCTGCTGGTCACCCTGTTTCTGATGCAGGCCAGGATGCCATTGGCTTTCTTGGTCACCTGGGCTCACTGCTGGCTCATGTACAGCTGGCTGTTGACCAATACCCCCAGTCTTTTTCTGCTAGGCATCTTTCCAGCCACTCTTCCCAGGCCTGTACTGCTGCATGGGGTTGTTACAACCCAAGTGCTGAACCCAGCACTTAGCCTTGTTGAATAGTATGCAATTAGATATGACCCATCGATGAAGTAAATCCAGATTACTCTGTAGAGCTTTTCTGTCCTTAAGGAGATCAGCACTCCTGCCTGACCAGCCCCAACACTGTACCCTGGGGAACACCACTTGTGACTGGCTGCCAACCAGATTCAAGTCCATTCACAATGTCTCTTCGGGCTTGGCTGTTAAGCCATTTTTTTGTCCATTGAACAAGCATCTGTCCAAGTCATGAGCAGACAGTTTCCCTAAGGGATGGCTGTGGGAAACCGTATCAAATGCTTTGCTAAAGTCCAGGTAAATAACATCCACATTTCCCTTGTCCACTAAATGGGTCAAGTTATCATAGAAGATCAGGATAGTCAGCAGGACCTGCCTACCATAAACCAAGGCTGACTGGGTCTGATCACCTGGTTGTCCTGTACATGCCATACAGTGGCACTCAGGATGATCTGCTCCATGACCTTCCCTAGCACCAAGGTCATAGTGGCAGGCCTGTAATTCACCAGACCCTCTTTCCTGCCCTTCCTGTAGATGGGCATCAAACTCATCAACCTCCATTCTGCTGTGATCTCTCCTTTTTAGCAAGGACTGTTGGTAAATTATTGAAAGTGGTTTGGTGAGCACTACTTCTAGCACGTTCAGCATCTTTGAGTAGATGCCATCCAGCTCTGTGGATTATAGTGTGGTTGTGTAGTAGGTTGTTAACCATTCCTGTTACGATTTTAAGGACTTCATTCTGCTCCCTGATTTGGTCTTCCAGCTCAGCAGGCTCAGTACCCACAGAACAATTGGCCTGAGTAATAAAGGCAGAGGCAAAGAAGGCACTAAATACCTCAGCAGTAAGTGCACTATCTACCATTGTATTGCCCTTCAAACAATGGTATATCCAGGATCTTAGAGCAAGTACTCCTTCCCTAATGGAGAGTGATTGTCAGAGACAGTTACTTAATGTTACATCATATTTGTCCCTTATCTGTTTTGTCACTTTTCAAACCAACTGCGCACAGTGCAGCTTTGGGAATCTTAGCTTAGTTATTTTAAGTAGCCACTGGGAACAGTTCTCTTCATCACTGGCTTTAAACTAATAGAGGAAAGTGAAGACATTTAAAAATCGAGAGGAGAGAAACAAACCCTCTGAGATGCTGAACCCTGCAAATTTTCAAAAACTTGTGGTTTGTTTTCTTGCTGACTTCTGAGGGTAGGGTGCATATAGGTGATATTTTAAACCATTCTCCACAAACAGGATTAGAGATGTGATAGAAAAATCAGGAAAGCCTGAGCTCAGTTTTCATGTGTTCAGCCATTCTATGGAACCTATTTGTGTGGGAATGAACTATTACAGACTTTTCATCTTGAACAGTGAAGTTAACAGCAAATTCATCACAGTGACATCTATTGCTCTACAGATCTACCCCATTAACGTGTATGTGGGCAGGAGATGCTAGCTCTCATTCTGCAGATTACATACATGGACTTTAGTCATTAAAAAAATACAATTTTCATATTTTTTACATAAATAGTTTTATTTCAACTGTTAGTAGTTTCTAATGCTGTCAAATGGCACTCTCCCCCCAAAAAGAACTGCTTTATGACCAGACACTGTGGTTTCTTTATTCATAGTTGACTGTGGCTTGTTTTCTTTGGTATTCTGTGTATCAAATAACAACAGATAGGCTTAAACTGTATTCCTTTCTATCTGTATCTATATGAAAAAACTATTATATGTGCCAGTGTTTCCCCATACTATATTTGGAGAAAAAAATAAAATAGAAAAATGAACTAGTTTTGTATAAAAACAGGAATATTTTTGAAGAGCTTTTTATTGGGCACTGTCTGCCCTACAAGTTAACTAATCTTTTCTTGCAATAGTACTAACAAATAAACTTAATTTAGAAACAAAACCAACCTCATATTTCATCTTAAAGGAAAAGGAAGTAAGCTGTGTATTTACCTTTTTGACAGTTCTCATAAAATGCATCATCAGATATGATACTGTAATTCTTAAAAAGGCTATGCAAAGGTACGTTCAGATTGCTTGGATCATAGTAAGAAGAGCTTCAGAAGAGCCTCTGTCATGAGGGTAGGAAGGGTCTGCAGAGAGATCTGGATAGGCTGGATCAGTGGGTCGAGGCTGACTATATGAAGTTCAAAAAGGCCAAGTGCCAGGTCCTGCACTTGGGGCGTAACAACCCCATGCAGTGCTACAGGCTGGAAGATGAGTGGCTGGAAAGCTGCAGGTTGGAAGGGGACCGGGGGATGTTGGTGGATAGTTGGATGAATATGAGCCAGCAGTGTGCTCAGGTGGCCAAGAAGGCCAATGGCATGCTGGCTTCTGTCAGGAACAGTGTGGCCAGCAGGGCTAGGGAAGTGATTGTCCCCCTGGCTATGTTCAGTTTTGGACCCCTCACTACAAGAAAGACATGGAGTTGCTGGAGCATGCCCAAACAGCGACAAAGGTAGTGAAGGGTCTAGAGAACAAATCTTAATGAGGAGCGGTTGAGGGAGCTGGGGTTGTTTAGCTTGGAGAAAAGGAGGCTCAGGGGAGATTTTATTGTACTCTGCAATTACCATAAAGGAGACTACAGCAGGGTGGGGATCAGTCTCTTCTCCCAGGCACTAAATGGTAAGACAAGCGGAAATGGCCTCGAGCTGTGCCAGGGGAGGTTTGAGTTGGATATTAGGAGAAAGTTCTATGCTGAAAAGGTTGTGAGGCACTGGAATAGGCCACCAAGGGGTGTGGTTGAGTCACCATCTCTGGAGGTTTTCAGGAAATGTGTAGATGTAGTGCTTAGTGACATGGCTTAATGGTGGATTTGGCAATGCTAGGTTAAAGGTTGTACTTGATCTTACATGTCTTTTCCAACCTAAATGATTCCATGTTTTTTTTTTTTTTTTTTTTTTTTGTGTATGTGTGTTTGTGCATGCTTGTTCTGTTCTTATCTGTTAAAGATTGAAGCAGCCAGAAACCCTTTTCAGTAGCTTCATGGTACTGGTTCTAAGCACTCCTCTGAGGCTGCTGTGTACTTAAGATTGACCAGGTGACTAGAACTTAAGTTCAGTGCACTAGCCTTTTGTGTGTATGTACTTGAGGATGTCTTGGGAAAAGAGATTCTTCTGTATCTTGGCACTCTTGGTTGCAAAATTTCAGCCAGTAAAAGTGAAGAAAGATAATGAATTTCTTCTTTAAATAATGGAAAGATTGTATGTTTTCAGTTTATTTACTGAAGGCATGATGACTGGGGCTTCAGTCATTGTTTTGGTTCCTTATCTCTGTTCAGGTTTGTTTTCTGCCATCCAGCAATTAAACCAAGGTATAATACCAGATGATATAAATACCAAGAAAATACGCTGTCACTTCTGAAAGAGTGTTACTTAGTGTTTTGTATGTTTGGTTTTGTAGTATTTTAACTTTTCTGTAAATTTTTTGAACTTGAAACATGTTAAAGAAACACTGTAATGAGGCAGAGTAGTGGTATTTTTTTAGGTTAGGCATATGAATGTGTGAACATGACTATTTTTTAAATACTAGATGGAACAGTGACTTCCAGCAGATGTCTCAGTATTTTAAAGAGTAGTAGTGCCAATGTTGGCTGTGGAATGGATGCAAGCATATAACATACGTGACTTTAACACTAGTCTAGTCAAAATGGAATCTGTGAAACAACAATTATGACAATAAAATAACAGAGGTCAGGCTGTGGTCTTTACTTACTCTTTCGTATTTACCCTGTTGTAATGCTGCAAGACTGTAGATTAGAGTCCTGTAACTGAGTTGAAAATGAGTGGGGAATAAATTTTAGTAATGAAATACTTCAGAGCTATAACATGTTTCAGGATTAGGATGAAAAGCAGGTGGTAAATTTTAGGTTTTATATCTAGCTAATGCTTTTTAAACTATATTAATTCTTAAATTTTCAAGCTGTGTTTTTTCATAGGTATTTAAATACAAACTGAAACCTGAAAATTATTTCCTGACAAGATGATGTGCTGCTTCCTCAAGGGCAAAACTTCCAGTGTTTTTGCCATTACCAAACTACTTACTATTTATTTTGTAGCTTTACCTTGACTATGCCATTCTTACTTCACTTCTGAATTAGGTGATTATTAGATCTCATTAGCAGATAGTAGACATGGAAAAACGTGGCTACAGATGACTGTTTTCTCAAATTTTACACATGTACAATTAAGAGAAACCGGAAATTAAGTTAGTCTTAAAAATAAATCCAAGATTTGATTTTTCAGAGTTTGATACTACTCTCATAGTTCTTGGAAATTCCTACTGTTTATGTTGAAATCAGTAAAACTGAACATAAGTTCAGGGCAGAATTTGGCTATGTACTTCTGGATTTGTGATATTTTCATAGTATACTTGGGATTAGTTTAAATTTAATGCCCCTATGCTTGTATGACTGAAAATGTATACGTCCTCTCTTTTCTCCATATAGCCCTACTACAACTGGTCTGTGGGGGGGAAATATTTTTGGAATGAAAGGGATGTATCTAGATTGATAGCATTTTCTTCCCATTCCATCTGTCAGAGATCAAACCATTTGTGAAGCTCTTTTCCATAGGACAGGTTCTAATGATTCCCAGGAGCAGGGAAATTACCTTTCTGTCTGTATTTATATGCATACAGGGTTATCTGCTGACCTGGCTTTACAGAACACCTGGACTAATGTATATAATAAGAGAATAATAAAACGTTTTAAAAAAAATGTATTTCAGTTTTACTGTGACTGAGGGAAGGGCATTTGTAAACATGACATGTAGGTTTGTTTTCATCTTTCTCTACTTGCTCTAGAAATAGTGGTTAAAGCATCCTTAGCTGTTCCTACCCTGCTAGTTAGTTGATGCATATTATATAGCTGTCTTAGCACTTTATATATTCTGATTTTTCATGGTATTTTTAAAAGATATATATATAAAATCTCAACAAACCAAGGAACTAAGTATTTTTAAAAGCAAATCTGAATTTCAGAATCTGGACTTTAAAAGAACAGGGATAAAATAATTTCTTCCGTTTCGATGGTAATAAAATAAGCTCAGGAACTAATTGATATCAAGTATAGAACTATAGGATTTATAATCTCAAGTGTGAATGCAAAGAGAATAGATTACAAGAAGAGCTTTATGCAGTAACAGTCATTTAACCTCTGAACAGGGATCATAAGCAGAGCAGGCATACAGTTTACCTAACACTTCAGGTTGTATATGAAGATGGGGGAAAAAAGATGACCTCTTACCTGTGTGCAGAAGAATATGTGTATATAAATGAGGATAAAATGAATGTAAGGCTTGTACGTACTATGAGGGGAAAAATAAAATGTAGTATGCTTTGGTTGGGGTTGTATGAAGTAAGTGTGCCTGGAGAAGGTATGTCAAAGCTTATAGACTTGGAAAGTGGGGAAAAAAACCCCACAAAACCACAAAACCCATGTATGCGGGGATGAGGAAACTAGCAGAGAATCAAATTACAAGTTTCTGAATGACCTCAGTACTGAAGGATAGACCAGCAAAATTATGTGTTTAGTAAAGCTAAGTCGGGTATGCAAAAAGAAAATAGAGGTCTGCACGTTGTATATGAATAGTGTGGCTGGGCTATAAAGCATTTTTGCTGTTGTGTGCATGGGGAGAAGACAAGATTGCAACTGAATAAAGTTAGGTTAGAATTTTGTGTTAGAAAGATTGTTAGGCTACTAGGACAGCATAAACCACAAATGTAAAAGGAGAAACATAAAGGCTGTAAGATTTCAGTGAAACCAAAAGAACTATGAAGGACACCAAGCTGTGTGGCGAGGCTTGACTTCGAGGAAAGGGATACCATCGAGTGGGACCTGGACAGGCTTGAGAGGTGGGCCTGTGCGAACCTCATGAGGTTCAACAAGGCCAAGTGCAAGGTCCTGCAACTAGTTTGGTGCAATTCCAAGCACAGGTACAGGCTGTGTGATTGAGAGCAGTTGTGTGGAGAAGCACTTAGGGGTACTGATGGATGAAACCAGCAATGTGCACTTCCAGCCCAGAAAGCCAACTGTATACTGGGCCACATCAAAAGAAGCATGGGCAGCAGGGCGAGGGAGGTGATTCCCCCCCTCTACTCTGCTCTCCTGAGACCCCACCTGAAGCCCTGTGCTCAGCTCTGGGACCTGCAGCATAAGAATGACATGGACATATTGGAGCTTTTCAGTACTTAAAGGGGGAAAGCTCGGGAGGAACTCTTTATCAGGGGTGTGCTGATAGGGCAAGGGATAATGATTTTAAATTGAAAGAAATTAGATTTACATAAGATGTTGGGAAGAAAGTCTTCACTCACAGGGTGGTGAGGCAGTGGCACAGGCTGCCCAGAGAAGCTGTGGATGCCCCATTCCTGGAAGTGTTCAAGGCCAGGCTGGATGGGGCTTGGGGCAACCTGGTCTGGTGGGAGGTGTCCCTGCCCATGGCAGGGGGGTTGGAATTAGATGGTCTTTAAGGTCTCTTCCAACCCAAACCATTCTGTGATGCTGTAAAGTTGCTATTACTACACATGAAATGAACAATTGAGGCACTGTTAAAGCCATTTGAGACACATATTAAAGCCGTTCCCAGAGTAGATGATACACTGTGACATCCCTAGAGCAAATCAGCTAAAAAATTTCATTAGGTTTTTGAAAGTCTGGAGTGAGTTCTAGGCATAGATAATATATTTTAGTCTTACTTTTACAAAGGATCTTGAACTTAAAAGGGAAAGTCAGGAATGAAAGCAATAGAAATGAAAAACAAGGCACGCTGATAGATTAGTTGCTCTTTCTGGAGAAAGAAGTGTTTTGGAGAATGAAACTGCATTCACGTAGAGTGAAACAGTTAAATGAATTTGCAATCAAATTGGTGAGTAGAAAGGTGATTTTGGAACATGGCACTGAAAGTACGTGTTGGCTAGCAGAAGCAAAAAAAAACACCTTTTCAGAAAATTTTGGATGAAACTAGCTACTTGGACGTAGTAGCCAGTGCCATTCATAATCAAATGTAGGACAGATTACCAGTATATCAAAGAGGATTTAACAGAAATTTTATGCATTAGTAGCACTCTGAAATAACCTAATTTCTACATATGTGCATCTTTCATGGAGGAGACTGAGTGGTACTTTGTAACTATGACATCCCTTATATAAAACTGAATACTTACCACACTGAGTAACACAGGGTAGTGTTAATATGCTTAGGATGTTTGCTGTACATATATAGATAAATTGAGAAAGCCTTGCCTTAGTTTTTCCTTTTTGTATTTGAGTATTGAACTAATTGGTTGATGATTTTGATCTAGGTTGCCTCCATGTCATAAACCTAACTTGCCTGACTTCAAAGAGATTATCCTTTTTAAAAAGAGTGTGAAGAGGCTTTGTTAGGATGGATCAGTGGTAAAAATAAAGAGACTTAGTCATTATTTTCAACCCTGGTACTGAGTGCAATTGTGTGTCACTTTGGACATGATGCTTTAATATCTATACTTCTGGCCTTGACCTTTGGTAGAAAATGTAAATTTTTTGGGTTGGAGACTCTTATTTTCATTTAAAATGATGTTTAGCATATCGGTGCTCACACAATTCACTTTTCTAATGACTACCCTAACTACAACAGTAATAAACGTATTCCAGCTGAAAGTGGATATTTTGAACCAGTATTCACAAAAATGTTTTCATTGCTTAAAACACACTGACCTTGAATTAAATAAGATAATGCAAATTTTGCTTTTCAGTATTCATCTAGTTGAGCCAAACGTACAAGTTCATGCTTAATAATCATGAAAATGTAAATTTCTGTGCACATATTTGATTTATATGCATATATCCTGAATGCATGAGTACTTTGCTTCCAACTAACATTTTGTATTTTGCTGATGGGAGTATAACTTAAGATTTGTGTGAAAGAACTAAGTAGGAATCACAAGATGATACACTTTTTCTCTAAAAGCCAAAAACACTGAAACAAGCTCTGGAGTCCCTGTACAGGTGAAGTTATATGGTAGCTGAGAACGAAAGGAAGCATTTCCATCCATGTAAAAACTGGATAAAGTTTGTTTAAAGTAAAATGCTAAGTATGGAAGTATATTACTACCTGATAATTTTTCTTTAGCTTGGTATACCTACTTTAGTATGTACTTGCTACCAGTGCATATTGGTGTTGACCAGATTTCTCTGAGGGTTGGACTGTTGAGTACATGTGCATTACAATCTGCACACTTGTGTTTGTTTTCAAAAGGTAACAAGTGATCTCAGGATCTACATGTTTTTTTAAAATTAATTTTTAAAATTATTTTTTTTAGGATTTTTACTGTCTGTGAGTGATGTCATTATGATCTCTAATGATGAGCGGAGCAAAGTATACATCATTCACAATTTTTGGCAAGTAAAATTAAAAAAGGTCATAAAAAATTAAACAACAACAACAAAGCCCCTCTGTTGATTTGTTTTAAAACCTGTGATTTCAAAGCTAGAGATTTTTTTGTTTTCAGGTTATACTTAATCTGAAACAGATCGTTCAGAAATGCACAGCCTGTTAAAGAGCATTACTGTTGACTACAGGCTTTGAAATTTCTAATGGCTCTAATTTTAACACTAATAGCTACTGAGGAGTTTTTGTAGACTTTGAACAGCTCTCTGATATCTAAAATAAGTGTTAACTTTACAATTGGTTAATCTGCACATAGCTTTAATATTTAATTATGAGCTTTAAATTATGTTAATATAAAACCAGTATATCTTAATGAGTCCAAACTCCTACTGTAATAGAGTTGCACCCTGCAGTTTTATGTGAGTTATACTGACAGCAGTTATCTGAAATAGCTGGAATTTTAATTTTTTTCAGTAAAAAATGAAACTATTCATACTGTATACACCAAACAACTTTTGGACAGAGGACTGTCAAGTGTGTATGAATCTATTTTTTTACATGGAGGATAACAATTTTGTATCAGAGCATGTGATACGTGTGCATTATAAGGCTTTCTGATTGTTAAAGATGCTGTCTCGTTATATTATGTATGTGTATGTTTGCACAGTTACATGAGTGAATTGCTGTGGATTAGTGAGTTGGTGCTTGTGAACTGAGGAACAGAAGGTGATGCTATGGCTATTTTGAATTGCTTTTTGTTTCATCTAGGAGCATTTACATGGTCACTTAGTTATGTGAAACAGCTGGTAAGCAGTAAGTTCATCATGTAGGCATATTTGACCATTTATTTGAATTTTCCAGAATGTTTTGAATTGGCAACTGTTGACGTTCACATTTTTTTTATTTTGAATTTTTAGGTTATCCCTCCAAAAGAGTGGAAGCCAAGAAAACATTATGATGATATTGAAGATTTGGTAATTCCTGCTCCAATTCAGCAGATGGTTACTGGCCAGTCAGGGCTCTTCACACAGTATAACATTCAGAAAAAGCCAATGACAGTGAAGGAGTTCAAGCAGCTGGCCAACAGTGACAAGTATGTATATGGCGACCCTTGCACAAAGTGAAAAATGTTTATTTGTTCCTATAATGTGATTTCTTTGAAGAGTGATATGCTGCTAGTGTTTTTTATTTATTTACTCACTTGATATTTTTCTGTCTTTTAAATTGTGGAAGAATACCACAATATGAAATTTACGTATTTCTGTTGCTGAAAGTGGCTGGTACTATGGCAGCAAGAAAGCTTCTGAAAAACCGGAGACATGGTGTTTTCTTTTTGCTCTCTACCTGTTTTTCTGTCTGTTCCAACAAACGCATATATTGGAAATAATGATGATGATACAGACCTATATCTCAGTTTTATTTTGAATATCTTTATTAATGTGTAATATTTAGTTATTTGGCCTAGATACTGGAATGACTTAACATTTAACTCTGAAAAAAAAACCCCACACCTCATGGTATTTTTAAACTTTTTTTTTTTTTTTTTTTTTTTTACTAACGTAAGAGAATTCAGCTGCTCATAGCGAACCTCCTTGTTCTGCTTATGGCAAAATGTCTATTAAGGAAGGAAAAAAGGGTACTCTGAAGGGCTAAGCAGTATACTAAAAAGCTTCAAAGTGTTGGGCATTCCAGGAGGGAATGGGAAGAATAAATTCTACCTCATTACTTCCCATAACCTGATGGGAAGTGGTTTCTGCATGGTAACTCAAAGAGTCTTAGAAATAAAAGGTATTTGAATGTAATGAATTAGAGAAAACAGTGTAACACTGGACTGGTTTGAAGGAAGGTTTCTCTTATAAGTTAATTTAAGAAGTTAAAAGATACGGAGAGAAACCAAGAGCAGGAAAAACAGGTATATGAAGAGCTCTTAAAGAGGCTTCTCATCAAATGTTCCATAATATCTATGCCTTTGTAAAAGTGCAAAACTGATCTCCGTTTTGAATTAAAAAAAGGATCAGTATGTTTCTTCCATACATTACTTGTGAAAAACTGATGCTATCACATTTGGAGTTTTCTTTTACTGGTAAGTAGGAATGGAAATGTGTTTTGTCGTTCTAAAAATTATTTGTTCGTTAACTGTTAGAGAGAAGAATGAAGTAGAAAACCTCTATATGTGAAGAAAATTATTCCTATGTTATATATTCATATATATATATGCATTTAATTAACCTGTGTTAAAATGAGAAATACTAATTTCCTGAAATGGGTTTGAGAATGCATAATACCTGCGAAGGCTTATTATGTATCATGATGTTAGTTATGTTTATTTTATTTCTTGTAATTGAATATATTTTGGAAGCATATCTGATTTCAGTTTTCATACTTGTTTTACTGAAAGCAGTTTATGACTTCATAATTAAAACTAAGAACATTTGGGAGGACCTCTATTACTAGCTGTGTGTCTCTTTCTGGATGTTTGTAACTGCTCTTGAGAAAGTCATATAACCTCTGATCTTGTAATACAAGCTATTTTTCTTAAACTGTTAAGCAGCTGAGAGACTCTATTTTCCTACAAAAAGACTTCTGCTCCTTAATGAAGAAAGCCTCTCTGTTATGGACAGCTGTTGGACAGCTATTTTTCCTGAGAATTGTGATTCTATCCCTTTGTTTTAGGAAAGGGGGAAGAGCCATGAACATCTGAATACGAAGTTTCATTTAAAATAATTGTGTGTGCCCAGTCTAATGCATTGCATCTTTTATTTGTTTAGGCATTCTCAATTCACCATTTATCCAAGGTGCTTCTCCACTGTGTTTTCTGGGAAATATGGGCATACCTGCATTGCATAATTGAGATACTTGTTATGCTTAGTTTATGTATCCATTTCACTCAGAGCCAGTCAGAAATACCGGCTGATATCTGGAGCCATATCATGAGAAGTGATTGCAAGAGCAACTCTGTTGCTGATACTGTAAGATATGTTTTGTTAACTAGTTAGGTTTGCTTTCTTAAATATCTTGTTTTCATTGCATGAGAGAAGTTTTTATACCACTGTTTGAAATGCCCCGTCTCTTAAAAGCTTTTGCCAGGGGAGGAGGAAGAGAGCAAAGTAATGTTTTTGTCTGGCACAGCTGCTGCTTGGAGGAATTAGTATATAAGAATTATTTCAAGGGGACTTGTGCAGGCCCTGCCTCTGACTTTGGAGAGCCAGTATTGAGGCAGAAAAATAGCAAATACTTTTCAATTGTCAAAGAAGTGGCTCTTCCATATGTGTTTTTTGCAGAAGAGAAATAAAAAGAAGGGTCTTAGCCTGAGGGCAATCAGGACATGCTCTGTTTAGCTGCTGGAAATTTAAGAAAATACTGTGTGGGTAGGTGTTTAACTTCAATGACTGCAGCTGCCACATAAGGAAGTTACATTCTGTGGTGAACTATGAAACTAGGAATTCAACTAGTAACTGCTCTCTTTAAGGGGATTTGAAATAGTGATCTCTTAGAATTCAGTTTGCAGGATCAAAAAAGCATAGTCCATCGTGAAGGTGGTTGTTGAAAGACTATGCTGAACATTTACCTTACCTCTTCCTCTGCAGATACTGCACCCCAAGATACATAGATTATGAAGACCTGGAACGTAAATACTGGAAGAACTTGACTTTTGTGGCACCAATTTATGGAGCAGATATCAATGGAAGCATTTATGATAAAGTATGCATAGCTTTTTATGAAGTTTCTCTTCTAGCCCCCTCTTAACGGGTAGTATACATAGAGGATACATTTTTGTTCTGTGGCTGAGAATCTGTCCTGTTGGAATCTTTATGTTACTTACTTTAAAGGCTCCAAGCAAGGTTGAAATTAACTGTACATCTGCAAAGACACTTCTATCCTTAGACAGTAGTGTTTTGATATTCTTCCTGGTCATAAGACTACCCTTTCATCACTTGAAACTCTCTAGGGCTTTGAGATGCTTTCCTGTTAATATATTTATTAACATTTCAGTATGCATTCCATACAGTGTACCTGTATGGAAATTTAGTGATATTTTAAGTAACTCTAAAATTAAAAGATGAAATATTTCTTTCATTGAAGAAAAATGATAACTGTACTTTATACATGGTTGGAATGTCTATGGTTTCTGTGAAATGAGCTTATGATTACTGCATACCTCTGAATTAAGAGACAAAAAGGGAGCTTCCTAAGGAAATGAGTTTTATTGGATACTTGTGAAGATCTCCATGGATAAAAAGGGACGTAACATGCATCTTATTATTAGAATTACAGAAGATTAATTGGTATCAAACTGGCTATATAAGCAGCAATAGGAACTAGATAAATAGGATTATTTAAGTAATGGGATGAATAGAGGAAATGTTAGTGTTTCAAACAAGTTTTGAGGATTTACAAAATACAGGACAAACTTTTATCCAGAGGATCTTGTCTTCTGTAGAGTTCTTCAGTTCTTTCATGTCCTATATAACTCCCCTCTCCAATCATTTAAAAAAAAGGTAGAATTTCCCTGTGGCAGATGGTCTGAGGCCCTACTAATATTTCATATTTCTTCACAGAAGACAAATTACTGGAAGACTGTTTTGTCCAAAGATAAATACAGTCAGCCAAGATAGTTTAAGGCAATTTATTTATTTTATTTTATTTTATTTTTTTACTTTTTAAAGACAAATAAATGTCTAGTGATCTTTTGTTTAGTGACAGCAGCAAGTCACAATTTTATTGTGTGTCAAAGTAGGTGTATAAAAACGATAAAGAAAACAACTCAAGATTCTGTTTTGGGGTGTTTCAGTGAAGAGACAGTTCAGATGCAGATGACAATTGTTTTTTGTGGACACCAAATTGGGGCACAGGAAAAGAGTGTTTCTTTCAAGAAATACAAGCTTGTCTGTTTTTTTCCTTTCTTCCCTTCTTTCCTCCCTCCTTCTTTCCCTTCTTTTTGATGTTGACATATAATTCATTTTGTGATAGCATTTTACAATTGTACACTTTTGTTTTGATTGTGTTCTTTGGTATTTAATATCTTAAGGTTAGTATTGAATGAGCAGCATGACCAAAGAAAAGAGAATGCAGTAATATTAGACTTTGAAGTGCTGACTGCTCAAAAATAGAATCTGAGAATTCTTTCTCATGGAACTGCACTGTCATTCGATTAGGGGGCTGAGGTAGGGAGGTGAAAACCCTGAATGGTGAAGTGAGAAGTACAGCATTGAGCAATCCTAACTCAAATGGATGCATAGGAAGAAGAGACAAAGAAAGCACAGAAGGTTACAGGAAGTGGGGGATAAAAAAGCACTAAGTAGAATTATAGAAAACAAAACCAAAGCAGAATAATGTTTTGGTTTTGAGTAAATGGGTATTGTTTAAAAATAAACATAAAGGAGAAATGTTAGTGAAAGGCTAGCGAAACATCGAGGAAAGAGTGAACAGTCTGAACAATTAATGTGAAAGCTATGCTAGGGTGTGCAGCCCAGTGAGGGTCTGAAAGAAAGGAAGAAATAACCCCTGGTACTAGTCTGTAGAGGAGAGAATTGTAGATTCCAGATCAAAACATTTCTCCTTTGCCAAAGTTAATTTTTGGCCACCAGATGGTGCACTTGGGCAACTAATATTTTTTTTTGGTCTTGATGATAGTACTGAGAAGAATTCTTTTTTCTTCCAATTGAGTTTTGAATTAGAAATTGTTTTTACATGTTCAATCATTTTCTTTCAGGATTGTCATTATTTGGGGAGAAGGGATGAATATACTTAGCTAACATTTGGGGCAATGTACAGCAAAAAGAGGATGGCAGGGTTAATTTGGCAAAAGAACCTATTTGTGCTAAACAAAAAGAAATGCTTACTATTTATAGAATGTGTTTTATAGAAAACAGCATGTTATAGAAATTGCATTTAATACAGAATAATAAATATATAGCAGAACTCCGAATAGAAAATACCAGGAAGTTAGTGAAAGTGGGATGTATAATTGGGCCAGCAAAACTGGGAGGAAATGCTGCTGTGCTGCCAGATTTTATTCTTCAGTTTACAAGTTTACCACTTACGTATTTTTTTTTCACATGGGGATGTTCAATTTTATATTGACAGATCTGTAACAGAAGCACGATGAAGCCTTATTTTTTCCATTTAGATAATTCAAGAAATAATATTCTGATTTGTGGAATCCAGCATCTTAGTAGCATTATGCTGGAGAGTGTATAGATTTTGTTTTGTTTGATTTTGTTAGATTAGAGGATGACAGATACTGAACAGTTTGGAAGGGGTGAAGTTATAAAACCTGTTATAACGAAGGAAAAAATAACAGGAACAATAACAGGATGTTATAAATACATGTTTTGAAAATTGACAACTATCGTCAATGATTCAAAATTCACACTTGAGATATATGGATTTTTCTAGTCTCTCATTTATTTATAATGTATTTACTGTTATCTCTCAGTTTTGAACAATTAATTTTTTAAGAATAAAGAAACAACCTGAAAGAATGAGTGTTCTGTACACTCTATAGAAAATATATTTTAGTTGATTGTTTGCTTGAAATATTATTCTATGCTATAGACATTTTGATTACCTTTACATTTAATTTCAGTGTTTTGTATGAGAAAGGGAATGTGAGTAACTCAAGAAAAATAATTACACTAACGAGTAAGTTATAAAGATCATTATTTCTGTTAAGCTTATAAACATTATTAGATGTTCAAAGTTCTGTCCTTCTGTTGCTATAAGGTCATCTGTACTTGAGTGAAAATTAACATTTCTGACAGGGTTTATAAAGTCAATAATAAAGCACCAGTCTTACTAGCTTCAGTTGTTAAAATGATTAATGAATTGATTATGAACTCCTAACGGTTATGGCTGGTTTGGAAGTTTAATTGAGAAGTGATATTTTTTATGATGTTATTTCAAGAGAGCTCTCTTGCTTGTAAGTAGTTAATACCAACCTGAGCCTGCCTAGACTGTGAATGACTAAACTGTGAAGCAGTTGCAAAAAGCTACTGTTCCTGTCATGAAGAAAGGGGAGAGTTATCTTGGTTTTGATATCAGAAGTTTATTAACTCATCTGGCAATTTTAACTGTGAATAAATCTGGAGAGTGATTAATGTACTCTTTCTGTACGGTCTCTGTCCTCAGGATGTTTACTTCCATGCCACGCCCAGTTATTTAAATCATACCACTAATCACTGAGGCTGTGAATTTAGTTCTTGTTTTATGAGATATTAGGAGCTGAAATTAACTTTTTGTTTCCTTCGGGTATTTTCTCTAGAAAGTATTTTATGAGAAATTTTGCACGGACAAGTAGGGGAAGTTTTATGAAACCCCTACAAAGACTCATCTAGCAGCTAGGGAAAAAAATAATCCTGATTTCAAGAGAAGTTCCAAAGAAAATTGACTGATTTGATGTTTTTAACAGATCATAAAACACATCTGAGCACTGTGCTGTGAAAGAAATCTGCTATTCAGCAGAGAAAGCCAAGGTTTGGAAAAAGCATATATAAACATTGGCATGCCTCTTTCTTACCATTCTGTCATCTCCTGTGTACAAGATAGAACTTTTCCTTTTCTTTCCCTTAGTTTTATTCTTCCTGATGAGATAATTACTTCCATGCATGCCTTCTCCTGTACCTAAGGTGTGGGGAGCACATCTGTTTAGTAATATAGAGTGACTGGTTCAGTTGATTTTGCAGGTTAAAAGTTTTTTTTTTGTCTTTTTTGGTAAATTGAGTTGTAGGTGTATCTCTAACATAAGTAACTTTAGCATCAGAGGTACTCCATTTTCCAGCTGTATCCTTCAAAGAGTAACTAACTTGATTTTAAAGAAGAACCTTAACATTAGCTGTCAAATCTAGATTTGACCAAGAGATAAGTTAGGGATTGCATCTGAGTTGTAACTTAACCTAAGGCTGCAGGGGAGCAACAGGGTTTGGTTTAAGCAATCAAGGATGTTCTTGGAGAGCATGGACGACAACCTCCTGACCAAAATGGTAGAGCAGCCAATGATAAGAGGTTGATTGCAGCTTACACTCACAAGGAGGGGCTTGTTGCAAATGTGGAAGTCTAAGACAACCTTGCCTGCCGTGAACACGAGATGGTGGAGTTAAGTATCTTAAGAGGAGGTGTCAAGACAAAAGGCAGGACCACAACCCTGGCTTTCATGAGAACAGACTTTGACTTATTCAGGGATCTGCTTGGATGACTCCTATGGGATAAGGCCCTGGAGGGAAGAGGGCCCATGAATGCTGGCTCATGTTAATCCCACTCCAAGGTCAAGAGTAGTCTGTCTCAGTGAGCAGGAAGTCAGGCAAAATAAATGCAAGGTGATCTGCATGGATGAACAAGAAGCTTCTGGCAGAAAACAAAGATAAACACGAAGTATATAGAAGGTAGATGCACAGGACAGCTAACCTGGGAGGAACACAGAGACACTGTCCACGTATGCAGATATGCAGCTGGGAAAGTCAAAGCCTACCTGGAACTGAATCTGGTGAGAGATGTGAAAGGCAGCAAGAATGACTTCTGAAGTATGTGTAGCAAAAGGAAAATGGGAAATACAGGCCTGCTGCTGAATGGCTTGAAGACTCTGGTGATGACGGACACTGAAAAGGCTGACTGCCTTCTTTGCCTCAGTCTTCACTAGTAGGACCTACTTTCAGAGATCAGGGAAAAAGTCTGGAATGAAGAAGAATTATCCTTGGTGGAAAAGAGGTTAGAAAAAAAGCAAACAAACTGGGCAGAATACGAGTCCATGAGTGTTGATGGGAGGCACCCATGAATGCTGAGAGAACTGCCTGATGTAGTTGTGATGCCACTTGCTTACATTTGAATGCTCATGGTTGTTGGGAGAGGTGCCTGAGAACTGGATGAAAGCAGTTATCATCTATCTTCAGGAAGAGCAGGAATGGGGACCTAGAGAATTACAGGTCACTTAGCTTCACCTTGATTTGTGGGAAGGCAATAGAACTGCTATTAATTCTGGAAACCATTTCCATGCACAGGAAGAACAAGAAGGTGATTATGAGTAGTCAGCATGGATTCACCAGGGGCAAGTCATGCTTGACCAACCTGGTAACTTTCTGTGATGAAGTGACTGGCTTGGTAGATGAAGGGAAAGGACTGTGAATCATCTACCTTGACTTCAGTAGGTCTTTCAACCCTATCTGCCATACGATCCTGCCAGAAACTGAAGAAATGTAGAGTAGATGAGGAGATTAAGGTAGACTGAAAACTGGCTGATTGGCCAGGCCTAGAGAGTGATGATCAGAGGGTTGAAGTCTACTTGGAGGCCAGTAACTAGAGGTGAATGGCAGAGGTTAATACTAGGTTTAGTTAATGATCCAGACTATGGGGCAGAGTGAACTCTCATCAGATTTGCTGATGAGACAAAACTGGGATGAGTAGCTGACACCAGAAGTTAACAGCGCCACCCAGATGGACTTTGGCAGGCTGGAGAAGTGGGCTGGCAGGAACCTTATTCACTTCAACATGGGCAAACGCAAAGTCCTGCACATGGGAAGGAACAACCCCAGGCACATGGGATACATCCTGGGGGCTGATCAGCTTAGAAGGCCCTGAGGGGTGCTGGTGGACTAAGCTGAGCGTAAAACATCCATGTGCCCTTACAAGAAAGAAGGTGAATGGTGTCCTGGGCATACCATTAGGAGGAGTGATGCCAGCAGGTTTCTTGAGGGAGGTGATTCTTCTCCTTTATTCCTCGCTGGTGAAGGAACTGTTTGTTTTAAAAACACATGGAGCACCATGTCCAGTTCTGGGCTTCTCAAGATAAGAGATAAGTGGACATTATAAAGAGAGTCCAGTGAAGGACCACAGGTGAAGGAACTGGAGCAAATGAGGAAAGGCTGAGATAGCTGGGACTGTTCATTCTGGAGAAGTGACTGCTTGGTGGGATCTCATTAGTGGGTTTAAAACCTGAAGGAAGGGTGCAAAGGAGAAAGGGCTAGGCTCTTTTCAGTGATGCACAGTGTGGTACAAGAGGCAGTGGGCACAAACTAAAATGCAGGAGGTTCCCTCTGAACATCAGGAAACAATTCTTTATCGTGAGGGTGACTGAGGTTGCTCAAAGAGGTCGTGCAGTTTCCATCCTTAGCCCTACAGATTCTCATGCGAACTGTCTGCTTTATGTGTGTGACTTGTATGGCATTCTTTATACTAGTGTTTACTGAAAGTTACTGGGTAGCCTGATGAGGAGACATGAACTCTTACAGTAACAGTGACTGAACAATAAAAATACAAGGAAGATAATTATATTTATATATGAATTAAGTACAATAATATATGAATTGGAATGAACTTCTGGTAATGAGTGATGATGGGCATGGAGACTGGATGAGTGCTCTCTGGTCACAATTTATTTTAGGTTGAAAAAAAAGTCACTGAGTAGAAGTGTCTGCAAGATACGGCAGAGAATGAGAATAAGCTTGGCTGAGCATGAAACATGCCTAATTCAGTGTGACTCAAAACCATGATCCTGATTGTGGCTAATTGCCTTGGTTGCATTGTGGCCAGATATGCAGAACTCTTATCTCACAGTAGAATCCTGTATGTACACACTGCATTGACTTTAAGAGAAGTCGCAATGTGATTTAACTCTTTTAAAATGTAGAAAGTTCTGTGTTTTAGCACGTGCTTGTGAAATGTCCTTTCTGTATATAATCTCTTCATAGTTTAGGTTAATACGAATGTTCCTTCACTTACACATGTTCTTTTAGTGCCTATTTCAAAAGAGATTCTACTTGCTTCTGGTTTTGTGCTCACCTTTCAAAGGGGTGCTGCAAAGCAGGACTCATGTCTGAAAAGATACTGAGAAGAGAAAAATCAGATAAAATGAGGAAGATTATTTGTATACTTCTGTTTATGGTGCAGAAATTCTGATCATAGTGTTTTCCTGTCTGTATCTAATGCACTTCAAAGAAGCAATAAAAGCATGGTAGGATTTTTGGTATATTTATTTGTGTGAGTGTTGGGTGCACAAAGGGAGGAGTGGGTGACCAAACACATTTTTTCTGCATGTTTCTCCTACTCTCTTTCATGCTCTCTTAATTAATATATTATATATATATATTTAACTCTTATTTGAGCTTTTATTTTCAGTCATAGGGGCTTTTAGTACTAGTTGTACAAGAGATGTATTGTTTGCCAGGTTAATACTGTAATTAATCCATGAGATAATCAAAGGAAAAACTAAACAGTGAAAAAGGATTGTGTTTATTAACATATACATACACAGAAATCATGTTCATAGGAATAGAATTCCTCAGACAGCTGATTTGTTTAAGGAAAGTGTGTAGAATGGTATCATGTCAGTATCATAATTACTTTGAAAACGGAAAATGAATGGAATATAATTTTGCTTGGAGGCCTATTTTTATCTGCAAAAAGGTTGTCACTGTTTGTTTTAAAAACAGTGAATTTCACTTTTTACCAAGGTACTGAAAGCTGTATTTTTTTTGTCTTTGAGAAAAGGATGGATCATCTCTTTACAAACTGTTTGGATATTTGTGAGAACTGCTTTTGAGGTGTCCCCTTTTATCTCCATATTCCATTACAAGCTGTTTCAGATGCTGTTAAAACAGCCATAAAAACTCTTGACAGTAATTTACAATAAGTTTACATCATCTAAAAAGTTTGTAAAGTTTGGATTAGTGGTCTCTTATATAAGCTGTTGCCTGTCACTTGATATATTTCTCCAAAGAATTGCAACGTAAGTATGACGTGCTCCAGCAAAGATGTTTCAAGCTTGTGTTTCTTTGTTGCAGTAAATAGAGAAAAAATTTATTGTTTTTAAGCTTTTTTTTTTTTCCTGATGTTGGATTCTGTGGTACAGTTATCAAAGATGGCAAATTTTCTTTAAAACTTACGGATATTAGAAATATTCTCTACATTTTCCTTGAAATTGTTGTAAAATGATATCCAGATGTAGGCTAGTAGCAGAATAAATATTTGAAACATTGATTAGATTAATTTTTGGGGGTATTTTTAAGAAACTCCTAGGTATGCTTTTAGATTAAGGATTATTTGTACTGATGATCTAGTAATGATTATTAGGAATATGCTGCTAAGGTAGACTTTAATTTTGAGAAGTATTGTTATGTGTTGACTTGTTAAACTACTTTTTTACAGGTCATATGATGTTTTTAGTTGGTATTGAAATTGTAAAATCTGCAAACAGTGACATAAGTATTGCAAAAGTTTGAGTTAATATTTTACTTAAAAATTCACATAAACATTTTACTTAGTGCTTTGGAGTACCAGAAAGAGGTATATCTGTGAGGTAAAGTAACATCTTTAATAGTAGTTTGTATTAATTTGCAGTAATCTATGCATAAAGATAAAAATTTTTTTTTTTTTTTTTTTTCAAGGTCCAGGAATCTAGAAAGAAATCAAATAAATCACTCTGATTTTAGAGTGTTACCCATTTTGAGTGAACTTTCCTCTTATGCTGAAGCTTCTATAGTTTGTCCAGAGTGGGTGGTTTTTAGGAAATGGAAATAGATTGTGTCTTGGTTATAGAGCTTGTAGATTGTATATGTTTGGTATTTTGAAGCAATCTTCTTATCCATGGGAGGATTTGCTTTTGTTTCATGGACAAACCACTAGCAGTTTGGTGATTAGTTGTTACTAATCACAGGAATGGAAAAAAGAGATGTGTTGGGGGCGGGGGGGGGGGAGATAGTTCGTTCTTAATCTATGTTTTTAACTATCATTTAGTTCTTAATAAGAGAAGAGTAAGATTTCAGAATGTTATGGCTGCTAAAAGGTTACATGGATTAAAAAAGGTGACTGGACAAATGAATGGGTAAGTGGTAAAAAGTCTACTGGGTACAGTTAAGCAGAAGAATAACAAATCTGGTGGAACTTCCAGTCTGCATATTGCTGGAGGTTGGAGGGCTGTTCTTTGCTTACACTGTTTCTTGTCTGATTTTGTCCACTTTCAAAAAGAGGATACTGCCTAGATTAACAATTGATTTTTTTTTTTAATCTGGTATTTATTACTGTGTTCTAACATTGTATATGTCTGTGCCTCCACAGTTAAGTCATTGATCGTATTTTGCCATATTATTTTGTTTCTCCAAATTGACTGCACAATTGGTGAACACAGATTAATTTTATTTTAAAAATCAAATACATAAATTAATTTGAAGAATTAACTAATTAGTTAAAATTGTTCCATCAAATTAACTTTGTATTTCACAGCTTTAATACCTTGCTGATGACTGAGTTTTAGATTTGAAGGGTGCAAATTTTACCAGCATCTACTACTTGGATACATATTTGTGTTTAATTATCTTCTTTGATACTGCTTATCATAAATACATGTATATGTATTTTTTCAAGTGGTTTTATGTCACGTGAGTGCATCAAAGCTAAAGCTTTCATTAAAAATACATGCATATATAAATTTACTATCTAGAATGAACTCATTCTGTAAATACAACTCCTTTGTAAAATTCCCAGATGCCTTAAGGGTAGCTTTTCTTAAGTGAAATTGTCATTGCAGGCAGTCAAAAATGGTTGCTCAAAGAGATGGTTGAACTTCATACAGAAGTTGCTATCTTTTATATGAACTCTGGTTGCTGAACACATAGCATGCTTCATTATTTCTTGCTCAAAAAGCGAGAAAGTGAAAACTAAGAATATTGAATGTTGATTCTTTCTCGCTTTAACTTGCTTTCTTCACCAGCTGCACAATTGTTGAATGTCAACGTGTTTCTTAGTCTTACTTAGCTGCATCAGAACTGCAGTCTACCATCAAACTGTTCCCCAAATTTGAGTAAGATTATCAGAACTGTGCAGAGTATCAGTGATGGGAGTTGGAGAGCTGGTGATACTTAAGAGCATGTTTTGGTGCTGTCTTTCTTACCAATAAACAAACTTGCCTGAACTGAGTTCATGATAGTTTTCGTTGTATTACATGTTTTGCTGGCTGCTTGAGCCACTGCTTAATGTCTTAATTGGAAGTGCTAGCAATTGCTGTTATGGTGAAGTCTAGTTCGGTTTTGTAGTTTTAATTTCGGTTACACTGACTTTTATATACAGCATTACCTGAAATTAGAATTGCACTTTGTGAATCTGAAATACAACAAAAAACTACACTAATGGCTTTTAATACACAAATTTTATGGGCAAAAAATGGAAGGAAAACAGTTGAAATCCCATGAAATCAGTAGATTTCTTCTATGGTGCTCTGTTGTGCATCATATCATTATGGTTAGAAATATGTCTGAAATCATAGCTTTAGATTTTATATTGTTCAGAAAAATGGTAAACTTGCACAGGAAAATGGCATTATAAAAACATTTTTAATATTTAGTATTATTTTTTAAGAAGCAAGAAGCATAGATATGCGTAGTGAAATTTAGTGACATCTAGCTATCAACTTACCAGAGATCCTTGTTTATGGCTCTTATTTCTGTTCTGTGGTATTTTGATCCATTTTGTTTGATGTATTTAGTATTAAGCTCATACGAGCTGATATGTACCTCCCTGTTGTCTGCTTCAAACATCTCATATCTAATACCCGATCTAAATTCTACTAAAGTCAAGAAAATTTTTGTGCGGAAACTTCATCTGTCCGTTGAAGTGCTTACAAATTTGTGTTAATCTACAATCTTTTGAAGGACTAGATCAGACGTATCTTTTGAGTGAGACTATTATATAAAGTTGCGTTATTTTATTTATTAATCCATTTGTTATTTATCTTTTTCAGGGTATTGAAGAATGGAATATCGCCCACCTTAATACAATATTGGATGTTGTAGGAGAAGAATGTGGAATTTCTATTGAGGGTGTGAATACCCCGTATCTATATTTTGGCATGTGGAAAACAACATTCGCGTGGCACACTGAAGACATGGATCTCTACAGTATTAATTATCTACATTTTGGGGAGCCAAAGTCCTGGCAAGTTAAAATTTTTATCAAGTATCATTTGTCTATTTGTTCATCTGAGTAAACCAAACAGTTGGGGTGCAGTTGCTTTGCAGCAATGAGATTTACTCAAAAGCCAAAATAACATTCTCAGCTGAAAAGGCAGGGAAATATGTGAGGTCTGTGACATAAAGAACATCACAATTAATGTATTCTGTTTTAAAGGAAAAGGCTAATAAGTATATAGGGCTTATTTGAGTTCAACAGAAAAAGGCTGTAATGATTCAATTTGAGAAGCTTAATTAGAGTTGGCATCTTCAAGACTATTTGAGAGAACTCTTTTAAGGCCCCTTTGAAATCAGTTTCTTTGGTTTAATTTAGGTCGACACGTGACTCGTCCTTTGGGAATGCTTCCAGGTTTTTCTATTAAACATGTATTTAATTGCCTTTTTTTTTTTTTTTTTTTGCATCAGGGCTGCATTCTCTACTGTTACACGTGTCCAGTAGCAGAGGAGATTCAGCACTGAAGTTACTTTCTATATTGGAAGCTTCTGCTATCCTTTCCACATTATTAGATTTTTAATTGAACAGCCTTTTACTTTGTTGTCTCTCCATCAATCAGATATTGCACATGTTCATCATGGTACATATATATATTAAAGCACATGAGAGAAATGTCTTCCTACAGATAGTAAGTTTTTTTTCTCTCCTCAAAATACCTGTACAAAGAACATAAAGTCATTAGAAAGATACATGGAAGATGCACTCTGCTCAGCAGGATTCTGTCAGCTTCTAGTCATCCAAAGTAGATGGAAAATTTTGTAGCTGGTATTTCCTTATGACATTATTTGTTACTTTCATATCTATACAAAAAAAAAGATCTACTAAGATTTAGAGCCAAGTGATATGGTTTAGTGGAGGACTTGTTTAGTGTTAGGTCAGAGGTTGGACTAGATGATCTTGGAGGTCTCTTCCAACCTAGATGATTCCGTGATTCTGTGATTCTTATTTAAACTGTAAATTAGAAAACAGTGCCATTCTGATCCCTGTACGGAAGGTGGTAAATTGGTCAGCTGCTGGTTCTTAGGCCACTTCTTCATCTTTACCTGCTTTTCTTGTACAGTGGGTCAGACAGAGTAGGTAAACAACACCTATTGGAGTAATGCGTTTCTGTGTTTTGCATTGTTTAATTATATATATATATTTTGTTGGAAATTGCTATTTTGATAGATTTGGGCATACTAAGTCTTATCAGCTAGAAGAATAGAGCTGTACTAAAAATTGATGAAAAGATGGGTAATTCCACAATGTTCTAAGATGAAAAGACAACTTTTCCTAGATCAACGTGATTGCATTAAAAATTGTTTTAGATTCTTTAGAATTGTAAAAGTACTATTTACAGAAAACCTTACTGCACATTGCAAAATTCCAAGTAGTCGGGACATTTTGTTACATCTTGAAGTATATAAACTCATTAGGAACTAAGAAAACTTTGCTGTCTTCTCCTATTTTGAAGGAGGTGTGAGTTGAAACTATGGTAACTGCTTTTCTTGTTTACAGATACTAGTTTAATAATTTTGAAGAAGTAGTAGTGGATACTGACTTCCTTTTCTGAACTAAATTGGCCCATATTATTACAAAATACAACACTAAAAAAAAAAAGGTTGAATGAAAACTTCAATCAGTTAAAGATTTATTTATTGTTGTATGGCTGCTGGGGATTTACTAGAGGAATGGCACAGTAGTTTGTGCTAATGCTGCATCAGCAAAATGTACCATGTGCTAACATGATATTTTACTTCATAAAGGTGGAGGGGGTTTTGTAGATTAGGATACAGATAGCGAAGATCTTGAATGTTCTTTTAAAATTTAAGCTGAGTTAACAAGTGCTTCCGTAGTGAAACCAGATATCCTGGCATGTATGGTAGTAACACTTGGTTTTAACCTAACTGGTTATACATGTAGTTCTGCAAGACAGCCAAATTGGTCTTACGGAGAACTGAGAAATACTTTATTACGAAGCACAATAGTGTGTTTTCTCTAAATTGTGAGAAAAGAACCACTTCCATCTGAAAGCCCAGATGAGAATGTGCAGGCAGTAGCTAAGTCTGACAGGGGTGATGTCTATGCATTTGGAGCTTTCTCTAATAGTTAGGCGTAGGTGAAACTTCATTTCTTCTTATTCTCTGTGCACTTTCACCACCAAGAGGTATGCAAACAAGTTTATAGGTTTATGTTATTTGTACTGATTACTCCACTGACTGCCTCATTTGAAACAAGAAAATGTGTCAGATAACTTTGCAAAATCAGGATTATGGTTGTTTTCGTGTCTATGCATGTATATATTTTTGCAATTCATATGCTTGCTTTATAAATTACTTTTTGCTTGCAAAAAGGTGAGGTGTCAAGGACAGAAAATAATGGGAGAAGAAAGGACTTGATGAAATTTAGAGACCTTGAAATGGAACAATATAAGGGGAGAAGAGAGAGGTATAGTGAGAAAAGAGTTTTGGAAAAGACAAATAGTTTGTTGTGATTGCTTGCTGAATTGCAAGCAGAATTTTTACTGCAACTTTTCCTTTGCATTTTTTTTTTGTGAGGGGAAAGAAATCTTGAAGGTGCTACAACATTTGACACCACTATTTCTTGTGAAAGAAGTCCTATTACCAAGAAGAACCATTGGCATAATGGATGATTTATTAATTCAATTTGTTGTTGAACTGCTTTTTAGCATTAAAAGTTTATCTGCTTTGCCATTTGTTGCTAAATATATTCATTTTCTTCTATTGTAATTATTATTTCAGGGTTGTAGGCCTTGATTAAAGATTTTCTTGTTTTATTTAATAGTTTGAGGAATTTTGATACGTTGTTCAAGTATTGAACCACTCTTTGGAATTATTGCCTTGCCTAAAACAGATTTCAGTTAATAGTAAAAATGTTAGGCTATTGGTTACTGTACTAGATCTATGGGTAAAAAATATAGATAATGCGTTAATTTACATTATAAATTTATAAATACAAAGAAATCTGAATAAGGTATTTGCATTATGGAAGGTATTTCTGGGTGTATTAAGTGTCTGAAAGGAATGTTTATTCTTTGGGTTGCTTACCTGACTCCTACCAAGATTAGTGGTGTGGACAGGATCTTTATTTTTTTTAACCTTTTTAAGGGTTAAAATGATGTAAATGTTCTTGAAGAATGTTAATAATACATATGTGAAAGTATTTATTGAACACAACCAAAGCATTTATTTTCATGGCACTGAGGATATTTCAAATGTTAAAATTGGATTAATTTCTTCTTCTGTGGGGGGAAGAGGGAGAAGGAGGAGAGGGGGTAAGAGTAAGTGAAGAACACATTTAGTGCTTTGTTTTTTAAAGCTGTGTGGTCCCAAATGAGCTGTGCTCATTGTGTTCACCTTTTACATCTAACGATGGAGATCTTTCTACACTAGCAAATATTATATATTGACCTGTGATATTTTCTGTGACATTCCATCTGGTCTTCAGTTCCCTGCTCTCCTGAACAGACTAGAAATGACAAGAGACAATTTTTAAAAGAAAAGGCTTAGTAATGCATTTCATATATCACAGAAAGTCTTCCAGGGATGGTCAGTCATAAAATAAAGATGAATACCTGCAAAAGAAAGGGAAAATGGTTCCATCTTTGGGATTATGTCAAGAAAAGGAGTGGATTATTGGAGAGAGTGCTGAGAGTGCTTAGCCAAAATCAGATGAAGTAGCATTACTATAAGAAAAGTAGTGAGCATCTGTGGTGACATTCAAAATTAAGCAGGTGGATTAAGTTTAGGATTTTTTTCTGGGGGATTTCAGTGGATACAGGATGTTGGAAACACCTATCTTCTCAAGATGCCTAAAATTCTTTCATGAGCATCTTTATTGATTGCCGTAGCTATAACCTGTTTTTATGGATTAACTAGTGTAGAAAATATACCAATATCTGTTCATCTGCCTTTATGAAGTGGAAAATGAGGAAAGATGAGCCATGATATTGGCTGTATAAGGCATCCAAACATGATTTTGAATGCCTGTAGCAAAGGAAACAGTGATGAGGTTACAAGTATCGTGGGATAAAATGGGTGGTGTTCTGACATTAATATTACAGACAAAATCATAGACAAGGGTATAGAAGGAAAAGCATAGACTGCTCACACTGCGTGATTTAAGAGCAGATACAGCAGTGAAGTAGAAGGGTTAAAAGACTCAGTTTGCAACAGAATCTTCAGGAGTATCATTCATAGGATTTTCACTGAGATGAGCAGGTAACTGGTCAAGACTGGTAAAACTTGGGCCAGGTGGTTCAGAGTACAGCATGAGTGGAAGAGTGTTGATGACTTTGTACAGGTTATGCTTACCATTGACATAACTGACGTGTTTCCTGGTTATGTTGCATGTCTCGGAACAGAAAATTTTAGTGATGTGCAAGTATTTTAATGTGAAAAGTGGGAGTAATCTATAAAAACCATCTCTGAGAGACAGAAAGATCATAGAATCAGAATGGCTCAGGTTGGAAGCTACCTTAAAGAGCACCTCATTCCAACCCTCCTGCCATGGGCAGGGACACCTCCCATCAGACCAGGTTGCCCAAAGCCCCATCCAGCATGGCCTTGAACACTTCCAGAGAAATCTCCCCTCTTTTAGTTTAAAACCATTCCCCCTTGTCCTGTCATTGTCTGATTGAGCAAAGAGTTGCTCTTCATCTTTTTTATAAGTCCCCTTTAAGTACTGGAAGGCCATAGTGAGGTCACCCTGGAGCCTTCTCTTCCGTAGGCTGAACAGCCCCAGCTCTCTCAGCCTTTCTTCGTAGGAGAGGTGCTCCAGCCCTCTGATCATCTTTGTGGCCCTCCCCTGGACCCACTCTAACGGGTCCACATCCTTCTTGTGCTGGGTGCCATTGATACAACAGAAGGAAGGGATGCCATCCAAAGGGACCTGGACAAGCTTAAGAAGTGGGCTCACGTGAACCTGATGAGGTTCAAAAAGGCCAAGTTCAAGGTGCTGCACCTGGGTCAGGGCAATCCCAGACCTGAGTACAGACTGGGAGAAGAACTCACTGAGAGCAGCCCTGCAGAGAAGGGCTTGGGGGTTCTGGTGGATGAAAAGCTCGATGCGAGCCAGCAGTGTGTGCTTGCAGCCCAGAAGGCCAACTGCATCCTGGGCTGCATCAACAGAGGGGTGGGCAGCAGGTGGAGGGAGGGGACCGTGCCTCTCTGCTCTGCGTGTGTGAGGCCCCACTTGTAGCACTTCTCTGAGAGGTGGAAGGATGGTTACGTTCAAATTAGTAGAGGATTAGCCACATTTTTATTTTTGGTAAAAATTATCAGAGAATAATTTTATAACAAAAGCTCAGGAGCCACAGAAATAGCTATAAACAGCATAGGGATTCTGACTGTAAAAAGGTAGCTATAATCAAACGGAATAATGATTTGTCAGCAGTGTTATTCTGTGGAGCAAACGTTCGGAAGCTATGATGTTCTCCATGAAGTGGGACAGCCATTTGTGCTGGTATTTCTTCATAGCTTCTATCTACTGCTATCTAAGGGTGACACAAAACCGGGAAGAGCCTCTGATAACACCAGAGGACTGTTCGGTCACCCAGAGGAATCTGGAGAAGTGGACTGGCAGGAACCTCATGAAATTTAACAAAGAGAAGTGTAAAGCCCTTTTCATAGGGAGGAACAACCCGAGCCACCAGCATATGCTGGGTGTCACCCGCCTGGAAGGCAGCTTGGCAGAAAAGGTCTTTGGGGATCCTAGCGGACAAGAAATTGAATGTGAATCAGCAGGTTGCCCTTGCTGCTATGAAGGCAAATGCTATTCTGGGCTGGATTAGGCAAAGTGTTGCCAGCAGGTGAAGAAGTTTATCTTTCCTCTCTGCTCAGCACTGATGAGGCCACACCTGGAGTATTGTGTCCAGTGCCAGGCTGTCAGTACAAGAGAGACCTGGGCATACTGGAGGAGAGTCCAATGGAGGGCCTTGAAGATGGAGAAGGAACTGGAGTACCTCTATAAGGAGAGGCTGAGAGAGCTGGTGCTGTTCAGCCTGGAGAAGAGGAGGCTCAGGGGAATCCCATCAATATGTATAAACACCTGAAGGAGGGTGTGAAGAGAACAGAGCCAGGCTTTCTCTTTACAGTGGTGCCAGTACCAGGACATGAGGGAATGGGCACAACCTGGAGCACAGGAGGTTCCCTCTGAACATGAGGTAGCACTTCGGTACTGTGAGGGTGACTGAGCCACCAGCATAGGTTGCCAGGGGACGTCTTAGAGTCTCCCTACGTGGAGATCTTCAGAAGCCACCTGGGCATGGTCTTGGGCAACCTGCTCTGCGTGTCCCTGCTTGAGCAGGGGGCTTGGACCAGAGGTCCCCTCCCAGTGTCAACTGTTCTGTGATTCTGTGATAGACTCTGTGATACTAATTTTCTTGATCTTCATTCTTAGAAATACAAAGCCCCTGGAAATGCAGAATTAGAGAAAAGAAGGACCTGCCTTACCCCACTTCATAAACAAGTACAGCAACAGAGACTTTAACAGTTGTAGTATTACCCATACCTGGTAAATAACCTTCAGCTCTCAATTGGAAAGTTGAGAATAAGCTGTGTTTTTCTCTCTGACAAGCAGTTCTTTCTTGAGTTATTATTTTTGCCCAAGGCCAGGCAGTTGGTAAAGGCTATTTAGGTATTGGAATACGGTTACAAGTTCGTTTTGCATATGCTATCAGCATACAATATTTGTGACCATTTATTTTTTAACTATGCAGTGTATATGTTAGAGAATGAAAATTTCAAAAGGTAATAACCCATCTCCCGAGCTACCTTGTCTGCTGATATGTGGGTTTTGGTGATTTTACTGATGGAACGAACTGAGTGTAGCTTCTTCAGTAGAACTATAAATCTGGAAACAGTATTGTGGTAATGATTCTGAACTACAAAATGTAACTGCTCTGGCTCTGCTGCCTAGAACAGAGTTATTCATGTGGTGTGCATTTGTTTAAGTACTTTCTGAGGCACGATAAGAAGACCACCATAAATTTTCAGAAATCTGAATACGTTTTTGTTCTTGTATTGATTGTTCTGGTGATGTTGTGCTCTAACTACATAGTTTTTTTGTTCTTTAATACTTTTTACTGTGATGGTTTGATGACTTAGTGATTTTTACATTCATACTTAGCTTTAAATTTCTTACAGCTTTATTAAAATGTTGAGGTTATGAAATTATTAATAACTTTAAATGGTTTGCAGTGCAAAAAAACATCTGTTTTGATTTAACTTCATGGGCTGTTTTACCTTATCAATATTGTGGGCAAATAACATTTTATTTGGTGTCTTTTTTTACTTCTGTCGTGGACATCAAAGGCATACAAGTCAAGTGTGGAAGTCAGTGTATGACTGACAGTTTATAGAGTTCTGTGCTGATCCATGCAGTATGGGCTCAGAGGAAATAAGCTTTGCTAGCTAACCTGACATATATATATATATATATATATATATACATATATATATATATAATGACAAGTATAGGCCTTGTTTTCTGTTATTTTAAACTAGGGGCTTGTCATCTTGTAGTCATTGTTCTCAGAGGCTATTACAACCTTCCTTTTCTATCTTGAGAATGATAAGGGTTCCTTGGAAAAAAGAAAAACAACTTATATTTCAGAGATCTTTGTGTTCTTGTCTATAGTACCATTTAGCTCCACTGCTTTTCTTTCTATGAAAGCAAAATTCACTTTCTGTGAAAACAGGCTAAATTAAAAATGTGTGACTCATTGTACCAGCGTATCCTTGCTTGTAATAGAGTGCCAGCTATGCAAGTCACAGAACAAGTACAGGTATTTGTGAGTTTTGGCATTCTTTGCAGCCAATAAAGATAAAGTGTCCTTTTTCCTCTTTCTAACACAGTTTTCCTGGGTGAGGACTTAAATTTTAATTTCTGTCTTGAACATATCCTTAAGCCAGGATTTTCATGTTGGAACAAAGCTGGAGATAGAAGCTTCTTCTAGAAACAGAGTATATGGTGATGGGTGCAGAATGCTTAAGGTTTTAATAGTTCGTATGTGTTAGACTGAAAACTTCTGAAGTTCTGCAGCAATACAGCTTAAAACTGCATTACTAAGTATATTGGCTTCTGATTTTTTTTAAATTTTAAATGCAACTGACGTGGATATTGGTCATAGCAAAATAGCATGGCTACATTGGTTTAATTAAAGACAGAATAGATGGATATGTATCATCTTGGAGATATATATATAAATATATAAACATTGTGTATATACAGGAAATTAAGGAAAAACTGAAAGGCCTAATTCTGATACAGACAGAAGATTACAGAATCACAGAATTTCTAGGTTGGAAGAGACCTCAAGATCATCAAGTCCAACCTCTGACCTAACACTAACAGTCCCCACTAAACCATATCCCTAAGCTCTACATCTAAACGTCTTTTCAAGACCTCCAGGGATGGTGACTCCACCACTTCCCTGGGCAGCCCGTTCCAGTGTCTAACAACCCTTTCGGTAAAGAAGTTCTTCCTAACTCCCAACCTAAAACTCCCCTGGCGCTCCCCCATTCCCCCTCGTCCTGTCACCAGGCACGTGGGAGAACAGACCAACCCCCACCTCGCTACAGCCTCCCTTGAGGTACCTGTAGAGAGCGATAAGGTCACCCCTGAGCCTCCTTTTCTCCAGGCTGAACAAGCCCAGCTCCCTCAGCCGCTCCTCGTAAGCCTTGTTCTCCAGGCCCCTCACCAGCTTCGTAGCCCTTCTCTGGACTCGCTCGAGCACCTCGATGTCCTTCTTGTAGTGAGGGGCCCAAAACTGAACACAGTACTTGAGGTGCGGCCTCACCAGAGCCGAGTACAGGGGGACGATCACCTCCCTAGCCCTGCTGGCCACACTGTTTCTTATACAAGTCAGGATGCTGTTGGCCTTCTTGGCCACCTGAGCACACTGCTGGCTCATATTCAGCCAACTGTCAACCAGTACTCCCAGGTCCTTCTCTGCCTGGCAGCTCTCCAACCATTCATCTCCCAGCCTGTAGCGCTGCTTGGGGTTGTTGTGCCCCAGGTGCAGGACCCGGCACTTGGCCTTGTTGAACTTCATGCAGTTGGCCTCAGCCCATCAGTCCAGCCTATCCAGATCCTCCTGCAGAGCCTTCCAACCCTCGAGCAGATCGACACACGCACCTAACTTGGTGTCGTCTGCAAACTTACTGAGGGTGCACTCAATGCCCTCATCCAGATCATCAATGAAGATATTGAAGAGGACCGGCCCCAGCACCGAGCCCTGGGGGACTCCACTAGTGACCGGCCTCCAACTGGATTTGACTCCATTTACCACGACTCTTTGGGCCCGGCCATCCAGCCAGTTTTTAATGCAACGAAGTGTACGCCAGTCCAAGCCAAGAGCAGCCAGTTTCTTGAGGAGAATGCTGTGGGAGACGGTGTCAAAAGCCTTGCTGAAGTCAAGGTAGACCACATCCACAGCCTTTCCCTCGTCCACCCAGCGCGACACTTTGTCATAGAAGGAGATCAGGTTCGTCAAGCAGGACCTGCCCTTCATAAACCCATGCTGACTGGGCCTGATCGCCTGCTTGCCCGGCAAGTGCTGCGTGATGACTCTCGAGATAATCTGCTCCATGAGCTTCCCTGGCACTGAGGTCAAACTAACAGGCCTGTAGTTTCCCGGGTCAGTCCTCCGGCCCTTCTTGTAGATGGGCGTCACATTTGCTAGCCGCCAGTCAAGTGGGACCTCCCCCGATAGCCAGGACTGTTGATAAATGATGGTAAGCGGCTTGGCCAGCTCCTCTGCCAGTTCTCTCAGTACCCTTGGGTGGATCCTATCCGGCCCCATCGACTTGTGCACATCCAAGTGCCGTACCAGGTCACCAACCATTTCTTCATGGATAGTGAGGGCCACATCTCTCTCCCCATCCCCTTCCACCAGTTCAGGGTACTGGGTATGCAGAGAACAACCGGTATTGCCGCTAAAGACTGAGGCAAAGAAGGCATTGAGCACCTCCGCCTTTTCCTCATCTCTTGTAACTAAGTTTCCCCCCACATCCAGTAAAGGATGGAGATTCTCCTTAGTCCTCCTTTTTGTGCTGACGTATTTATAAAAACATTTTTTGTTATCTTTAACGGCAGTAGCCAGATTGAGCTCCAGATGAGCTTTGGCTTTTCTAATTTTGTCCCTGCACAGCCTCGCGATATCCTTATAGTTCTCCCTAGTGGCCTGCCCACTTTTCCAAAGATTATAAACTCTCTTTTCTTCTAAGCTCAAGCCACAATTCTCTGTTCAGCCAGGCTTCATTTGCAGAAAGATAGCATCACTGTATTTGTTTTTAGCTACAATAGTAGATTATGCAGGATGTTTTTTAATATAATATGTTAAATTTTGCTTCAGGAAGTGCAGTTATGTGTAACATCAATGAAGTGTAGTATAACATTACATTTCTTTTTTTGAATAAATATTCTTATGTTACTGTCTTAAAAACAAGACATTGTTAACCAAATGTAACAGGGTAACTGGAATGCTAAATAATTTCTTGGATTCAATTAATATTTAAAAAGTAACATTGATTTACAATAGAATATTAACAATCAACATTCTTATTATAATGGCATTTTAATTGCATATAATAGCATTTGTTTAATTTTATTAATATAGTTTAGGTGATTTACAACTACTGTGGCGTTACAGAAATTCAGATTGCTCTGTAGCATGTTTTCTGGCTGCTTGGAGACTTTTCTCAGATTATAGAGAACTTTTCAGAGAATGGAATAACAAAACAGACAAGTATTTCTTCCCTGATCATATAGAGATATTGGTCTTAAAAATGTGTAAATGCTTGTTACATTACTGTTGAAGGACTTAGTAGCTTTGAGCTGGAAGTGTTTTGTTTCAATCCCATCTTTAGAGGAACGCTTGGTAGCTTCAAATGCGACAATTCTCGTCTTTTTTTTTTTTTTTTTTCCTGAATTTATACAAGTTACAGTTGATCAATTTGCCCAATTTGATGATGACGTGCTGCTTTGGGGTAGCAGAACCCACTTACCATGCTACATGGTAGATCCTGAGGAAAAAAACATGAATCAAGTACTAGGTTTGCTTAAATAGTGTGTTTGTTGTTATAAATTGAGAAGAAACTGCAGCTGAATAGGGTGTCTGTTCTATGAAAACTGGGAGCTGTGATACCACGCTCAGCTTCCCGTCTGCTCGTCCTAGAAAGCAGTTCAGAACTCTGAATTCAGTGCTTAGGCTCTGAGTACTGTGGACGGGTGGAACTAGGTTCTTCGTAAGGCAGTACAAATGGTGAACAAGTTGAGTGGGAAACTGACCAGTCTAGCTAGCAGGCAAGTCTAAAAAAGTGTGTGTGTGGGGGAATATTTGAAATTTTATGGTTTAATCCTCTAAGAACTGTAGGAATGAAGATTTGAAAATATCTTCCTTAAGTTTTCCTAAGTCATCACAGCAGAGTAGTTGAATTGCTCACTTCTTTAAAGAACATAAATTGAGTTAGTCTCCCGACATAAATTGGGTTTACTGATTGCAAACAATTGGGTTTACTGATTGCAACCAAAAATCCAACAAAAAGGTAAGAATGTTATTTCAATTCTCTTTTTATTTTCTGGTTGCATATCAATCCTGTACCTCCTAAGACTATTCCTTAATAGTTTTAGGTTAAGGAAATACGTTCTTCACTGTCCCATGTCACGAGTTACATGGGAGCAAAGGAGGAACACAGAATAGGGAAGATGTCTTTGTATAGATGAGTAATCTTAGATTCTAATGTGTTCTGCTAGAAAGTTTCTTTAATTTCCATTAGCTGGTCACTAATTCAAATGGTAAGTGCTAAGACCAGGGAACAGAATCAAGACTTCCTGTGAATTTGAATTTATTGTATTTTTTTTAAGCCATCTACTAGGGAGAGAGAGCAGGAAAAAAAAAAGGTATTAATACATATTTCTCCCTCCAAAGCAGTGATTCTTCTGAAAGTGTTTCAGACTGCTGTGTGTATTGTGGAGATACTAGTACTCTTTTACAAGGCATCAGGATGATGTGTATGTTTCAGAAATGTTATTTTCATATGTTAATGTCTGTAATAATGCTGCTGTCTGTAATGTCACAAACTGGCACAGCAGCATTATTACAGATAGGCAATCCCAAATTGTATAAAATGTTGTTTCCTGTGTTTTTTTTTTCTTTTTCTTTTTAAACCTTGGACTTACATTAATATAGTGACATTTCTGATTTGTTCTGGCATTTTTTTCTGGCATTTTTTTCAGTCTCATTTTAATATCAGTACAGAAACGTAGCCATTTTAATTTTTTAATTTCCTTTTTAGATAACCAAGAGCTCTGAGCGGGTTTCTTTTTTTTTTTTTTTTTTTTTTCTTCTGACCTGTGCTCATTATCAGGAGAAACAAATGGTTATACTGTGACCAGGAGAGCAAAAAGAACATGAAAGTAATGGAAAAAAACTATGAAATTATTGATAGGTAATGCACAGTATATAATGTACAGTAAATCACGCTCTACCATTATTTAAAAATATTAGTAGACAATTCATTTAAATGAGTTTGAGTTTTCAATAAGTGCTTTTTGTGTACTAGAATTATTTTCTGTTGTCTGATGTTTCTGCAACAGTCTCTCAAATGGAAATTTGAAAAAGTGAATAATGCTGTGGAGATACTAGTTTGTCTTGTGTTTTCTGAAATGTCTATTAGTTATTTCTTCTGAAGTCTGTAATTTTCATCTGTGTTTTCCTTTGAGTTAATCCATTTCACAAGTGGTCCACATGCTTGTCATTCTTATCTTCCAAGTGAGTTATGCTAAAGATCTCTTTTCTGACATAAAGGAAAATTAAAGAAAAGGAAACACTTTTTTTTTTTTTGTGTGTCATTACACAGATGTGCCTCTGTGCAACATCCAAACATTCTTAATAGAACTGAACTTGAGGAAAATCCATATTTTTTCCCTGCACTGATTTCTTTTTCTTTGACATGCAGGGTGAAACTGTTGTGTTTTCCTGTAACGAAGTAGCTCTCCATTACTACCAGGAGAGAAAAAATAAATTCATTGTCATCTAACAGAAGCTGTAAAGGAAACAGTTCCTTCAAGTTTGTTTTTCATTTTGCACCTGAGTATAAAACTAACAGTAACCAAAGTTACTACTGTGCATTGCTATTTTCAGCCTTGTTTGTGGAATGTTATTTTTTCATATAATAATAAACTATTTTAATCATCAACAACCGTATTTTCCAAGTTAAAGACAGGACTGAGTGATCATGGGCACTAGATCCATGGGCACTAGATCCAATGCCTGTTATTGTCTGCCCTGGGGATCTGAGATATATAGGACAGGGAGCTTACACTGTCACTCTTTGTGGATAAACAGTGGATTAATCTTCCGTAAGACTGAGTTTTTATTAAAAAATAGAATAAAAAAGTTTTTATTAAAAAATAGAATAAAAAAGTTTTTATTAAAAATAGAATAAAAAAGTTTTTATTAAAAAAAACAGAATAAAAAAGTTTTTATTAAAAATAGAGTTAAATAAATTCTGTATAAGCATTTAGTCTTGAAAACATAATAGAAATTATATCAGTGGTGTGTGTATATGTTTCAGAAACACAAATTGTTGACTTAGATTTAATTATTACAGTTATCTTGTTGGCAATACCCTTTAATTGCTGAATTAACATGTATTTGAGATCTTTTTTGAACAATATTCAGGAAGTATGAAGCAACGAACAGTGACTCTTCAACTTTAATCTGTCTCTTCAGAATTTTTAACAAATAAGTCTTCCTGAGCTAATAAGATTAAAGTTTAGTTAGCACTAACAAATAACATTATTTCTTTCAATTTATCTGTTTCTTTGCTTGGTATCCGAAAAGTTTCTCTTCGCCTCATAGTGATACAGCATTTAAAATCCATTACATGTACCTTTGAAGAGGACAGGACTTGACCTTAAGATATGCGGAGTCAGACAAACATCAGTGGCTGTTTGGAAAAGTAGCTAAGAAGAGGCTGGGCACAAGAGGAGGGAAAATATTTTTCCGAAAGCTTTTAACGCTGCAGGTGTAGAGAAGAGATCAGTAACGGAAAGAGTGCACGGTGTTTTCTGTGAGAGCTTCTGTACTTTTTCAGCCTCTTCTTCTCCACATGTATTTCTTTGCCCTAAGTACTCAATGTCCTTCGGAGAGAGGAGGGTATGCTGGAAAACTGAAATGCCATTATTAATAGCTGATTTGAAGCTGCAGTGTAAGTCTGTAACACTTAACCCGGTGAGATGTTGTAGAACGTGTTTCAGTTCAGTTTGACAGTGGTTCTTACCTCTGTATTGAAAGTGATGGAGTGTTTTGCAGTATGAGAGAGTGTGCTGAAGGTGTTACATGACCTGGCTAAGGATACTGAGAAGGGATGTTTTTTTCACTGACATGATCTGAGACAGAGGTTGGGAGTTTTTTGTTCAATGTTCTGTGCAGTAGATGAAGCATCCAATTAGATTTATGTCACCATTCTTTGACTGATATCCAAGGCAGGTTCATATGTTTAATAAGTCTCAGTTTTCTAATAAATGGTATTTGGAACCAAGGAAAGTCATTACTCCAGCGTGCCTGGAGAGTGAAACTGGGGCTTCCAATGATACTATGAAGGCAATCTCTTTTTCCTCGTCCTTTAACTATGAGAAGGGGGACAGTAGCAACAGTGGGAAGAAATGAAGGATCAAGGAGTAGATGCTAGCACGTTACCCCACAAAAGACAATGTTGAAAAACACTAGCTTGCGTTGAATCACAGAATGATTTGGGTTGGAAGGGACCTTAAGTATCATCTCATTCCAACCCCCCTGCCACCTCCCACCAGACCAGGTTGCCCCAAGCCCCATCCAGCCTGGCCTTGAACACCTCCAGGGATGGGGCATCCACAGCTTCTCTGGGCAGCCTGTGCCAGTGCCTCACCACCCGCTGAGTGAAGAATTTCTTCTGAATATTTTATTGAGGTCTACCCTCTTCTAGTTTGAAACAACTCCCCTTAATCCCGTCGCTACAGTTTCTGATGAAGAGTCCCTCCCCAGCTTTCCTAGGTCCCCTTTATGTACTGGAAAGCCACTTTTCCCGGAGCCTTCTCTTCTCCAGGCTGAACAACCCCATCTCCCTCAGCCTGTCTTCACAGCAGAGGTGCTCCAGCCCCTTGGTCATTCTTGTGGCCCTCTGGACTCGTTCTAGTATGTCCATGTCCATCTTCTTAATGAACTGTTGATTGATAATTTTAGATTCACTAAATAAATAGGTGTAGTCCAGTTAAATCACATGCCCTGTTTTATCATTTCAGGAGACTTGTTGAGATCTCAGTTGTCAAGATTTGTCTTTTTAGACTTGATAAGTACCCCACCTTGAGCCCACCCCTCTACAGGTACAAACAAACATGTAGCTCTCTATTACCACAAAAATGCAGTAAATCGTACTTTTGGAAGACCAACATTCAAGAATAATTACAGTCCAATTAGAGACATGAGAAGTAAAGAGGTTTTTTTTTTTGTTAGGCGAAAACACTGTCTGTTCTGGTTTTACTTTATAGTTGTGTACTTAATGACATACAATAGAATATGTAATGCTATACATAGCTATTTGTCTCCATTGGTGTGTGAAAGATACAAACATACTTTTAGATTATTATGTATACACTGGTGCATGTGTTTTAAGACAGACATAAATAGGTTGGAAGTATAAATGGAGATAATCAATTTTGGGAAGACAAGGAAATTCTGATTAACGCTGCAAGCAGTGAGCAGAGTCAAGTTGAAAGTTTCTTTAATAGCATTTGGAGTGGGTTGTCAGTAGGCATAGGCTTTGCTACACTTGCTCTATTTAAAGCACTGACTTTGGAAAAGTCTTGGTTCTGTGCAGCGGTTTCACTTGAGATAGTGTAAAATAGTCTGTGTATGGAGGTGCAAAGGAGAGCTTGAGATACGGGGTTGTGCAAAGTGAGTCACTTGGTTTTTCTTAGTTGACAGGGAAGATCAATGAAATAGGTGTTCACAGTATAGTAAAAGAAAAAAGCTGCATGTTCACTTTGAAAATGAAGGTTTGGACTATGCTAAATATACATTTTCTCCTTTTCTGAACCGTCTTTTTTTATAAAGAAGAATCAATCTGAAGTTGTTGCAACATTAAACTGGAATGAAAGCTGTTAAAGTCAGAAATAAAGCATAATGCACAGATATAGTGTAGTATATCTGTTAAGTGCAGTAAATGTGTGAAATGTGTGAAGCTTTTGTGTTTGCTCAGATTCTACTTGTTTTATGTTCTTACTGATTTGTTGCAAATAGCTTATGGAATCTTCTAAAAATAGTTTATTGTTAGAGTGTTTCCAATCTGTACAATTTCTGAATTTAAAGAGTGTGTATTTGTTAGAGTTAAAAATAATTTAATTGTAATGTTTTACAAAGACAAGTAACCTCTTACTCCTTAGCATTGACAGTAAGACAAAATAGTGATGTCTAATGCTCATATTTTTCTGTTGAACTCGTGTCTTGTGAAGCACAGTAAAAATCAGAGATTAAACCTGTATGAATTAGATTAATTCTGTTACGTGGTTTTGTTTCATTTAGAAAAGGAAAATGTATCTTTTTAACTGGCCTGTTATAATAGTGAAATATTGTCAATATGCATGATTTTAAAATATTGAATATAAAATTTCTGAACTGGGTAGTACAATACTTAAGCTAGAAATATGCTAAAATATTTTCTCAAAGATAACTTAATCTTTATTCAGAAAATAGTATATTTTTCCTATATAATTTTTCATTCTTTAATCTTCTTGTTTTATGTGTTTTGGGGTACTTAGTGTATGTGAAATAATTTTTAGCTTATTAATCATATCTTTGAACATTTTATTCATCCCTTTTTTCATCTGAATTTTAGGTATGCTATTCCTCCAGAGCATGGGAAGCGGCTTGAAAGACTAGCTCAAGGTAATATTTTTAGTATTTCTGTATGTAAGATATTTGAAGGACAATCCTCCAGCAAAATGAAAAACATTTTTCTCTATGAACTTACACTGTTTTATTACTTCTAAATATTGTGTGACTTTTATCTGTCAGTAGTAATGTTTACAAACCAGGAACACTTTTTAGTACTCTGAGGAATTTTAAGGAAACAAAATAAACCTTTTTCTTAGTACTTTATTTTGCACTGGCATTTTCAGGTTGGTTAAGTTTATGAAAGTGAGACTTGGTATTTTGCCCTTTTTATTCATTAGATTTTCATTGCCCATATCTTTGCCTCCTTCTGTGCCCTTGCTTTCTTTCCCTTGTCATAGCTTTTCATCTAGAACTTTTGAATTTGTAGCTGATCTTAGCCAAATTGGATTCAAAGAAATGTCAAAGATAGCTGAGTGTCCAGAAGCTTCGTGAAAGTTAATTACAGGGTAGAGGATGGAAACCTAGTTAGTACCTCTGGGAAAGAGGAGTCAGACAAAATGTACCAACTCTAAATCTTATTTGGTAGCAGCCAGTGAACAGGCATAAAAAGGTACTTTAGTCAAAGCTCTTACTGGCTTTTGCCCTCCAGAGGTGTGAGGAGCATCTTCTGAGAAGGAGCAGTAGATCCTATTGTGGGGATGAGATCTAAGGATGAGGCTAATTTAAAGGAAAACTCTTCCTGCACTTAAGTTTATTTTAAATAAAGCTACAGCTATCCTTTTGTTTCTATATTAAGAGTGCCTACTGATAAATACAGAAACAATTAGGCATATTTCTTGGTTGGGCAGCACGTGTTTTATAGCCTGCTATTAATGATACTATGTAAGGAATACCAATGAAAGCTGCTAACTGGATATTGTGAGTCAGGACTTCTGGAGTTTAACTGGGCACACAGCCGTTTGCTCATTACCAGCAACTGGGATGGGGGAGAGAATCAGAAGAAGGTAAAAACTTGTGGGCTGAGGTGAAAACAATGTAAGAGGACAGAAAAAGAAGGAAAAATAATAGAAATAAACTGTTGTATATATAAGTGATGCACAGTGCAGTTTCTGACTGCTGATCAATGCTCAGCTAGTCTCCAGGCAGCATCCACTTCCTCTCCCCTCCCAACCAACCCCCTCAGTGTTACTGTTCAGCATGGTGTGACATGGTATGGGCTATCCCTCTGGCCACTTTGGGTTAGCTGTCCTGGTTCTGTCCCCTCCCTGCTTCCTGTGCACCCCCAGCAGCGCAGTGTGAGACGCTGAGAAGTCCTTGCTTTAGCACAAAAGCTGCCTTGCAGCAACTAAAACATCAATGTGTTATCAGCATTATTTTTCTCCTAAATCCAAAACACAGCACCATTACAGGCCACTATGTAGAAAATTAACTCTGTCTCAGCTGAAACCAGGGCACAGGGCCATTCATCTGAAAATGTTTGTTCATTTTCTTTTCATATCTGTTTATGTGCATATATATGCTTGATGTTCAAACTAGTCACTGAGAACACTAACATGAAATGGATGTATCACTAAAATGTGAAAGTGAAGATGTGAGCTCATACTCATAAAAAAAACAAACCAACAAACACATTAGAAAGATAGATTTCAACCTGGATAATTATTTATACTGTTCCTAAATTTTCCCATATTTTCAGTTGAGAAAATTGCCACTTTTCTACTTTCTCCCTCCTTTCCTATGACTTGCAAAGCACAGAACTCTTCATATGCGTACCTTGAAGCTGTTATTTTCACTGATAAGCAAATTGATGCATGTGATAGACTGGGCAAGTGACATTGACTTATGCTAAGATAGGTTAATAAATATTTGTAAGATTTATAGGAAATGAGCAGGGAGTAAAAGGATGGAGATATGGAGAAGGTTCAGAGAGGGACAGCAGGACTGGTGAAACCTTTATAAAAAAGAGTGTTAAGTTATATGTAAGCTTTCATTCTGGAGAAGAGTAAAATAGAGGAAGGAGGTATGATAAAGACCTGTGATGATTGGCATGGAAAAGGTGACTAAACAGTGATTGTTCATTGGATCTTCCAATACAGATGCAGACTCTGAAGGATCTCAGAAGATTAAAATCCAATAATAATAATACAAAAAATTACATGGATTCAGGGGTAGACTGAACTATGCTGGCAAAGAAATCTGCTAGAGGATATGTAGGAGCTGCATCTGGTTTTGGAATTCTTTGACATACACCATGGCAGATTACAAAGGGGAAGCAAAGATTGGATGCTGTATTTAGACTATTCTCTACATCCGCTTTTGACATTTGCTGGGAAGATGATCTATTTGCATTTGTTTTGGCTGCTCTAATGTTTATTATAGAATTTCATATTGACTGCCTATATCTGTGCAGCATTTTAAAACTAACTATTCATGCTCAAATGTTTTATAATGAGTGTATCCAAACCTTTTTTAGTTCTTTCATTTTTTTTAATAAAGAGTGGGGGAAGAGAGAAAGAGAATAGGCAATTTCAGCAACACTTGTTTACTTCTTTCTAAGAATTAACTAAAAGTGAAGGATGGCACTGTTTGGTGCAGGCTAAAAAATAATAATCAGATTTTTCTTAGACATACCCTATTTTTCCCTTGATATTAGATTTACCTGTACAGATTTGGAAAGTAAGTTATTTTTGATAGGCATGCTTTGCTATACCTTTTTTAAAAACAAAACCAACCAACCAAAAAAAAAAAAAAACCACAGATTTTTGTTGGAATTTATGTTGCTTATTGTAAACTTCTATAATATTAGCAGACTGTATGCTGAGAGTGCTCAGACCTCTTATTGCTGGTAATGGTGTCTTAATACAAGAGGAACAAGACAAAGCATGGGGGAGAAATGGAAGTTTCCGAAGCTTCTGTTTGTCAGAAGCTGATAGGATATATGGTGGGGGGAGCAGTATCTTAATCTCAGAATACCTTAGGCAGAGTTGGGTGGTAGGCTAAATAGGACTTCAGGCTCACATAGTGCAATAGTTATTAGGGGTAGAACTAGTTGAATAATGCAAGACAGGCAGGGGTCAGGCCTGAGGAGCACTGGCACTGGAATACACATATACCTTTTTCCACAGCTGGGAACAGAAACCCAGTTCCTTGATCCTTAGTCATCCTTAACTTTATTTAGTGAAGCTGCCAAAGCATTTCATATCAGCCTTTTTCACTGCACACCTGCATGGAAATTTTCTACTACTGCTTATAATTAGTACTACAAGTTATAAAGGTGTGTGATGAATAGAAGTCTACTTCCCTTGATGACTCATTTTAAGTATGATCAAAACTTAATTATTTTTATTTTAGAACCAGGTTTCGAACAGTGAGTAGAAATTAAAACATAGAATCAGATATTGAACAGTGAAGGTAAAATTTCAGATATTTTTTTATTATTGTATTCAGTGGATGAAACTGGATTTGCTTCGGTTGGAAAAACTACATGCTTGTACTGAGATTTTTACTGTAATAGCAATGTAAGGTAGGTGAGTTAGTTTTACAGACCAACATCTCTAAAATTTCCTAAATTTTCAGTGTTTGACTTTAATGTCTTCTACCTTGTTTTTCAGTGAATAGGGTGTTTTCATGCTATTTTTGGTCCAGCTAGTAGGTTAGAATACAGTATGGAAGATGTAATTCTTAAACATACAGATCATGAACTTTATACTCATTTTAACATACTTTCACTTCCAAATTTCGATTTCTGATTATTCCTATATGTAGAGAGGTTAAGACTTCTGTCATCTTTTACTTTGCAACAGCTGTCTGCTAAAATACAGTCTGAATTTTACAGTAGGGTAAAATTTAGGGTAGGTGTACAGTAGGGTATATTAACAAGGTGAATATGAAAAGTTAGCTATATGTCTATAATTTACTTAATGTTAAATATTAATGGGACATAACATAAATGAGTCTTAATACTTTTATTAAAATTTTTCAATCATACTTTTATAGGAGCGCAACATTTGAAGAAAAGTAGTTTATGCAAGAAGGCTAAGTGCTGACTAATGCTTACTGAATCAACTGAATGCTCCTATAATAATTAAAATAATAAAATATTAAATGTGGCAGGTTGTCTAAGTCAAGGCAGCAGTTGATACATTAAAATTAAAGGAAGGCTAGAATATTTTCCATTATCTTGTCTGCACATCACAATTATACATACCTTTTGTGCATGAATGCTCTCATCTTTGCTTTCCATTGAAATCTTGATTGACTGGCACTTACAAATATTTTATCTGAAAGACATTAGACTTGCATCTAATAAAGGCAACAGTTTGATTTTGCCCTTCAGCTGCTTTCTCATTTATGTAGGTTTTTTTCAATTTTATGTAGACATAAATGTAATAAAAATCTCAAGTGAGCTGTTACTGCAATTTTTATACTTGTTGTTATGTTAATCTGTAATACTGTGGTATTCTTAAGGATTTTTTGTTTCACAAAATGGGTTAGAAAATAAAGAGAATAGCAGCAGAGTGGCAAATCATAAATGACGTTTTGAAGGATTTTCAAGTTCCTTTAATGGTTGATTTAATTGCAGAAATTACTTTGGAGAAGAGATGACATCTATCTGATGTTCAGTTATGTTACAGAAGAGACTAAAGTAAAATTTGAAACATTCTAACTATGCAGTGGTGTTAGAAAAAGCTTTGTATGTTACATAGTATTAATTAATCTATTTGATGCAGAAGTCATTACATGTTACATATGAAAATGAGTATAAATAATTGTTTAAATGGAATTTAATGTTGAACTTGCATAATTTGTAAGGGTCTAACATCTGAAAAATGCAGCTGCTGAAGAACTGAGATTTGTCTCAAATGATAGTTAAGTGAGTCAAGTTAAGAAAGTCACATATAAAAGATAATAAACATCGGGCTGTAACATATTCATCTAGGCATAATAACACTTATATTTCATAGCACTTGCTTCTTTTGTGTCTTTTGTACTCTTTGCTTTATATAGCATAGAGATTGCCACTGCTTCTTTGTGAGGAATGTTGCCATGCAAACTTATCCTCTGAATTTCTTTTATGTACAATACACGAAGTGAAATCAAATTAATTCAAATCATGGCAAATTAATTTTAAGAAGTTATCTTTTTTTTTTATGTATACCTACCAAAGTAAAATGTAGAAAATATACTAGAAAACTCAGTCTTCCTTCCATATTTGCCTGTGTTCCAAGGGCAAATCTTGTGATCACTGAATTCTGATTGATATTTTGTATGTTCTGAAGTCCTTTAAATGATTATCTATGTAAGTGAAAAATCACCATAATTTTGAGCTTTCTTCGTTAATTGCTTAATTGGGATTAATTTTAACTACATTAAAGTTAAATTACACTAAAGGTATTTGCAATTTAGGATGTTCTCTTATGTTGCAAATTTTATATTTTTACTTTCAAATAATATTAATAAGCTAAAAATATTACATGCTTGATGTAAAATTTGAGGTGAAGACTTGAGTGTGAAAGTGTAGAAAAAGATAGGAATTATGGCCTCATTCGTTCCCTGGTTAGAATTTGAAAGTTCCCTTTGAATGAATACGATTTTTGTATGTTTGTTAAATAATGACTTCATTTTCAGCCAGACTCTGGTATCTTTGTTTGTATATAATAATATTTAGTCACTTGCCTTGTGGAGTCAATGGAACTACTTGTATGCTTAAGAATTACTAATTTGAGAATAAAAATACCGTGTACAATCATAGCCAAGCAGTTTAACTGAAATCACGATGAACACATTACGAGTAGTGTATGGAGGTATTCCAGTTGTTTTGAGAATGCTCATCAACTGGAGTATAAAACCCAAACCACTTCAGTTTTCATGAGAGGTAACTGTGGTGATGATATGGTCACCTGATACGAGCTATAGTCTTAGGTTGGAAAATAAGAAATAAAGCTTTATGGGTAACAATGCTCACTGTCCCTCAATAATTAATTGAGCCAGTCTTATTTTGATTTTGTCTTTATCGTTGATCCTTTTCATGCACTCTTTAACGTGTCTTACTGCAGCAACGTTGTGTGTGTGTGAATCTTGTCTTCCTCAGATACAGCTAGCAATTTGCTTAGCACCCTCTGCTGCCAGCTTCCCATAAAGATGAGAACAGTTTGACTTGTATCTGGAAAATGGATCATAAAACCAGAAATTGCATAAAAGTGACATTGTCTAGTGAAGTGGAATAGTCTTCACAGGCCTTGCGATAACAGCCAAAACAGTTTTTATTAGCACAAATAATATTGGTTACCCTGTGTAAAATTATCATATTTTGGTTTATTTTACTTGACAGAGTATGTATGTGGAGTTATCTGAGAGCATGTTTTTGATTCTTAGCTGTGGTGGTTTTACTCAGGTGGGCAACCGAGCTCCACCACAACCACTCTCTCACTCCCCCTCCTCAAAGAGGAACGGGGAGAAAATATGATGAAAAGGGCTCAAGAGTTGAGATAAGGACAAGGAGATGGCACAGTAATTATCGTGACGGACAAAACAGACTCAGCATAGAGAGACAGTAAGATTTATTGCTTATTACTAACAAGCTAGAGAAGTGAGGAACAAATGAAAGAAACCAAAAAGCACCTTTCCACGCCCCATCCACCCTCTTCCACCTCTTCCCCCCTAGTGGCACAGGGGAACGGGGGAATGGGGGTTATGGTCAGTCTATAGCTCTTCTTCTCTGCCGCTCCTTCTTGGTCACTCTCATCCCCTGTGCCGTGGGGTCCCTCCCACGGGATGCAGTCCTTGCTGAACTGATCCAGTGTGGGCTGCCCACAGGCAGCAGCTCTTCAAGAACTGCTTCAGATATGGGTCCGTACCACGGGGTCCATCCCTTGGGAGCAAACTGCTCCAACCTGGGTCCCCCATGGGCAGCAGCTCCTGCCAGGTCACCTGCTTCTGCGTGGTCTCCTCTCCACGGGCTGCAGGTCCGGCCCGGAATCTGCTCCGGCAGGGGTCTTCCACAGGCCGCAGCCTCCGTCGGTGCAGGTCCACCTGCTCCACTGTGGTCTCCTCCACGAGCTGCAGTGTGGAACCCTGCTCCACCGTGGTACTCCATGGGCTGCAAGGTGACAGCCTGCTTCACCATGGTCCTCACCACAGGCCGCAGGGGACTTCTGCTCTGGCGCCTGGAGCACCTCTCCCCCTCCTTCTTCGCTGACCTTGGCGCCTGCAAGGCTGTTCCTCACTCCTCTCACTCTCCCAGCTGCTGTGTGGCGCAGTGTTTTTTTTCCCTGTCTTAAATCTGCTCTCACAGAGGCACAAAACAACATCACTTATTGGCTCAGCTCTGGTCAGCAGTGGGGCCCTTACCTAACATGGGGCAGCTTCTAGATCCTTCTCACCGAAGCCAGCCCTATGGCCCCCTGCTACCAAAACCTTGCCACGTAAACCCACTACATTAGCACACTCTGAAGCCTGTGTTTTCACATACTCTTTGCTATTGTTGCTTGTGCTAACTAGATAAGGCTGTTAAAAAGCTTGAGTGGGACCTTCTGTTTGCTGGATAAATGTACAGTACCTGCAGTGTCTGTGTTTGTATCCAAACATTTGTCCACCATATGTTGAATAATTTTCTTATCTTGGAGATCATTCTAATCTGCTCTAGTTGTTCAGAATATCAGTTTCTTTAAATCACGGATTGGAGAATTTTGAACCAGATGGTTTGTTTTCTCGTGGACGAAAATCATCGTGCAACCTGTTTTACCCTAACCTTTGAATACTGATCTTTGGCTCTTCTGAAGGAATTGGTTTGAATTGTCATTTTGTGTTCTGTATAATCATTTACAAGAGGGTGAGTAGGGAAGAGGATGAGTAGAGTACAGATGACGCAATGCAAGTATTTAGAATAAGAATAGAAGAAGTCTACCAGGTCTCAAAAGACAGTCTGTGAAGCTGGGGTTGCGTGCAAATTACCACAATATTTTGTAGAATTGATATAGAGCTAATGGCTGCTTAATACCATGTAGTTAATAAAAGCGTGAATCTGCTACAGAACTCGAATTCTAGATTGCATTTTTTTTTTCTTTTGGCTGTGGGAATTCACTGGGTATTCAGGATTAATTTGTAAACCTGTGAATTGATAGTTCTAACATCGACATAGTATTTGAGTGATTCTGTTGTGTTCCAGGCATGTCTGCAATTTGCCTGCAGTAGATTAAAAATAATTGAAAATTATCAAAGGAGACAGAAGATTATATGGTGTTTTTATTATTTAAATTGCAATGTCTGTGAGAAAGCTTATTCCTTTCTGTCTGTGCGTTTAATGTATTTGTGAAGGTCTTGTGAAACTTCCAATGTCCTCTATTCAGTGTGTTAGTAGGTCTTTTTATGTCCTTTAGCCTATTCTCTTGCAGGGTTTTTTTTTGCTGAAGGAAAAGTTGTGTGACCTTATCTTTAGCCTAGGTAGAACAAATGACATTCTGATGAACAGTCTTATAATGAGGAGATGCTGCCTTCCTTTCTTCCTTTGTTCATTGAAGGGGAGCATTTCTGAGAATGAGACTGGAAAATGTGTGTGTCCAAGCATAGGCTTTGAAAGAGTCAGAAAAATATTTTATAGTGGCATAGAATGTGTTAGCAGCACCTTTGATTTCACTGGTAGGGCCCTGTAATCACAACAAATGTTTGTAAATCTTTTAAATTTTTCTTAATAGATTTAAGTAGTGTAAGTGTACATTACACCTTTGCTCCTTAAGGGAACTTTTTATCCAATAACTTGGAACAAAAATCATTCCAACGGGGCTGGGGAGTATGCTAGAAAAGAATGTGCAGAGAACACACCAATGTAATGTGCTCATTTTAAGATAGCCAAGGAATTCTAGGTTGGTTAATGGACGTAAATGTGAGAATCATATTGGAAAGAAACTAAATCAATTAAACATCTAATATATAGATGGTAGATGATAATGTCAGCAATTTTCCATAATATACAGTTAATTCTGTACAGACATATTTAAAGTTATTTTTCATCTAATAGTGATGTTAATTTAGTAGTGTTGTTGTACCAGGCATGAAACTGTTTCTGTGAATGGCAGAATAATGTTTACTTGAGAGGAGGGATACAACTACTTGTCCAAACACATTAAATTGATGACAGAGAGTCTTTTTTTTACTGCTTAAATGTCTTGTTGCTAATTCCATATCAATTAAATTTTTTTTTATACCCCTAGTTAATTTTTCTCCTGTGTTTTTCTTGAGTGAGCTCTTCTTACTGCTTTTACTGCTTTTATACATTTACCAGACCTTTTTTTTTTTTTTTTTTTTTTTTTTTTTTTTTTCAGCAAAACGATTTATAATGCAGTTTGGAGAAAGTTGAGTGGTATTCTTGGTATTCTTGGTTAATACATTGACCAAGAATTACTGAATTACTATTAATACTGTTATTAAGGAGTCTTTTTCATAATGAATAGTTGATTTTGTATCTTCTCCACTATCAAGTTGCAATGCATGGTAATTGATAAAATGTAATGTTATTGTAATATTTCTTTAATACTTTTTGCTTCACTTTAATTTCTGTCCATGTTTCTGAGGACAGTTCTATGTAGAATAGCAGTACATATGTTGTACATGTATTCTTTGCACTCAGGAATAAATTTGTTCTTTTTTTGTATTTTCTTATCATAAGAATTTCTGGTTTGTAATAGAAATTAAAATAATTCTGAAGAATCCCTTTTTACCCAGTGTCATTAAAATAGATTTTTTTGTTGCTTTCAGTAGCATCAGGCTAATTAATATTTCTTTGGTTAAAAATTACAGTTCACATTTGCATCCTATATGGTTTGAGAGGGCAGTGATGAAGCTTCTTACAACTAACAGTGAGAACATAGAATCTCATGACATGGAAACAGCGCTTCTTTCAACTTGTTTGCTCAGTTTTTCTTCTGTGGATCTGTGATAGTTATGGGAAATTGCTTTGTGCCTTAATTCAGCTTTCTGGAAATTAAGATAAATTTTTGATATAACTACTTTTAAGAGTATTTTATTTTTCAGTAGTAGCTCGTGAAGCTTTGCTGAAGTTGCTGAAATCACTTAGGAATAAATGGCATACAGTGGAGTAAACTATTGATGTTAATGGTAACATTACAAAATACACTCTCCAGAAGAAAGTGAAATAAATTAATGAAGTTAACTTCACAAAAATGTGTTATTTTTGAATGTTGCATGCTTGATACAGTAAAATGACATATTTTCCGTGATTGCTATATGGATGAATTTCAGTTATTCATACTATCTCTCTTAGTGATTCTTGGTGATGATCTAGTGCAAACACTAAAAAGACTGTAAAGATTAATAATAATGTCTTTTTACAACAGTCAAAAGAATAGAGCTTCTAGTTGTGGCTGATTGTTAAAGGGAAACAATTTACTCATTACTCTAGTTCTGTTGGTTTGTTAGTGGTAGCATTTTGTAAGACTTGAGTGATGTTTTTGACACAGTCAGAAATGACTGACTTCTGTCAAAAGTCAAAGTGAGGTGAACGTAACATGGCTCTTGTCAGCTAGATTGTATCATTAGTTAATGAACTAAGGGTTAATGGAATGTTGCATAAATAATTGTGAAAGTTGAAACCTGAATAATAGTCTTTGTTCATAGAATCAGAACAAGATATAATGAAGCAAAAACAACAACCAAACCAACCTGTCTCCTCTCCTTCCCCCCATTTATAATTGCATTAGATACCTGTGTGAACTTTGGGGAATAGTTAAGAATGCTGTTGCCATACTACCTGGCCTTTTTTAGATTTTTTTTTTTTTTTAATGGTTAGATGATCTATGCTAGCTAAATGTAATCATTTGTGGAATCTTTCTAAATTTCAATAATGTGGTTGATTTTTAGGTGTGCAGGTGTTGGAGTATGAACATGAATGTGGAAAAATATATATTAAAGTATTTCTGGAAAAGGAAAGAAAAGGATGCTCAAATATACAAATCTGACTTTTGAAAAATCAGTTCAGTTCTTTAAAAAACAAAAGCTGAACAATCAGCAAAAAATGCAGGAGATGAATTTGACTTTTATGCAAGTTTATCAGCAGATAACAATGACAGGATAAAAGAATACAAAAAGTTTGAAGTAGTGTTCATTATAAAAAATAAAATATAAAACTGTCCTTGTTACTTTAGGAATACCCAATTTTGCTTCTCTTGCCTTATTAGGTTTCTTCCCAAGCAGCTCTCAAGGATGTGATGCTTTTCTTCGCCACAAGATGACACTGATTTCTCCCTCCATATTGAAAAAGTATGGAATTCCTTTCGACAAGGTATGTTTGCATTTATTTTTAAACTGTGCATTCATATGTTGAATTATCTTGTGTTTATTATAAAGATTGTTCATAGTGAAGTTGAGGCAAAATTATATTTTTTTTAGGCACAGACTCCATGAAAAGATGAAAACAAGTGCTTTTAATACTAGAAATCTCACGTGATTGAGCTTGGAATTTTCCAGTACAGAGCACTTGCAGTTGTCACAGTCTGTACCCTGAAAATGTCTGTGCTTTTAAGGGATCACCATTATTTTTTCTTTCTATTTTACTTCCATAAAAGCTTGCATGTGATTTTCAGTTGACTGAAACCCTGCTTAACTAGCTGTATTAATAAAAAGTATATCGTTTTTAATGTCTCTATTGCTTTTCTGATGTAATTTAATAGAACCTTATTATGATATAAAAAGCCTTGGAGTATTTACAGGGTGGAGTAAAACTGAAAGAACTGTTATATGATTTATGTAATATAAAAAGCTGTAGTATTACAAAAATAGAGAATGGTTATTTTGGACTGTTTGGTAGTAGCAGACTGGGTACTTATGAACAAATTTATATATATAGGAAGTGGGAAAAAGAAATTTTGAGATTCGTTGTAGATGAATTTAAAACTTGTCCACTTCAAAAATGTGTGAAGTTTTCTGTTACCCTTCCCTCGAAGATTTTCATCCTGATTTTTTCACTTAGAACGTTTTCGCTTGAACTTTGAATTTCCTGTACATGCCAGCTAGTAAAAGCATTTCTACTGCATTGCTTTTTCCTTGAGTATATGTATTTTATATCCCGAATGTTTAAAAAATTCTAAATACCTAAATTCAATGGTTTTGCAAGCCTGCTTAGAAGACTACCTCTTGATTTGGAAATTCCCCAGCCTGAACATCTGTTTATCTTATTCCGAGATCATAAAAGCCTTTTGATCACTAATCAGTTATGATTCTCACTCTGTTCCTGCTGCAAAGTAGTCTTGTAAACTGTCCTCACCATATCCCTTTTTTGTTCTTGTTTCTGTTGCTCCTGTTTTAGTGTGTTTTTGTTTATTGGTATCATGTGGACCTTTGTATATGAACTTAGCTTCTCATGTTCCCCTGTGTAGTATATAGGATTATGCAGTGCTTTCTATTTCTTTCAGTTGTTCATGTGACAGTAGGAAATGTAGCCCACAAAAATACTTAAGTGAATGTTTATATATTGTATAGAAGCATAAAATACTACAACCCACAAAATACAGCAGGCAATATTTTAAGTGAATGAATACTGAAACAGGTAATCTCAGAGCTGTAGGATAACATTATGATATCCTGTAATTTCTAGCCTAAATAGTACCATCTGAAGTGAATCCATTGTTCAAGGAGTAAATACAATTAGAGATTATGTCCTTAAATGTATTCTACTACAGATACTTGTCAACAATATAAAATGTTCTCAAATATCTATACCATTGTCTACAACAACATTAATTATCAACAGCACTATTTCTAGTAAAACAGCAGTAATTGGCAATGACAGTCATGTAATATTTTTGGTAAAACAGTACATACAAATTTAAAAAGGCTACTTGATTAAAAGAATCTTGTGAGAAATACAGCATTAGTCTTAAGACAGAGAATATATGTGGGATGGAACCATTTATTTGCTGTGTGCCTTTTGGAAGATTACTTCACTTTTTATGCTTAAATAAACCTATGTATAAAATTGAAGAAATGTAGGCATTTAGAATGATACTGCCTACCTTGGAAAACAAGCTTATTTCTGAATAAATTACTAATAGAAAGAGTAGTTTGTTTTCTGAATGATGTATTATCATATGGAAATGTAGTTGCTGAGTTCAGTTTTTGTAATACATAGGTAACTACTGATTCCCTTCATAGCCTTGTGCTTTATCATGAAATGTCAGATGAAACCTTCCAAATGAAAGGTTTTATAACTGGATTTATAGTTTTGGATTTACTGAACGTTACACTGAACAGTATGATTTTCGGTAGTTTGTGGTTGAAGTAACACGTTGCTGAATGCCAGCATATTTATTTTCAGTACCACACATTTGAGGTGCATGAAGGAGTTGATGTTCTTATTTCAGAGTATTGATTTAACCTGTACTCTATTTTTTTTTTTTAAATGAAAGTGCTAGAAATAGTTAAAAATTTAAGTTTGGTTCTGTCACCTAGTGTTCGGAGAAAGTAGACTGTACCCAAGTGTAATTGTAATTAATGGGATTCAGTGAGAAAGTGAATAGAGAAAACCAGGCTGTGATCTCTCATGGCTCAAAGTGATAGAAGTGGAAATGTGCTGAACGCTGATAAGACAGCCTACGCCTACCAGGTGGCAGCTGAACTGCTGCTTGTTGCAATAGAACACCTGCTAAACTGTCAGCAGTGGGAGGGTGTATTGAGATATATTTTGGAGTTGCTAGCATTGAGAATAATCTTCCTTAAACATTCCCACAGCGATTGTTGGAGTACTACGGTAGCAGTTATAATATATGCACCTGTATCTGTGTTTGCATGTATACTCTGCATATGAACCCACAAAAATATTAACCTTGTAAAGTGTAAATGCAAAAAGTAAAATACTGTTTTTTTTAATGCCTTAGGTTTTTTGCTAAGCATATTTTTCTTGTTTTTCCTCTTTGCAGCCTCCCATAATACTATCAGAAATTTTCATTGATAGGTGAAGCATTAACCCTGTGTATTTATTCTTGCATTAAACATAATAAGCACAGAAAGGATTTGTAAAACTATCAGATGAAAACTTTGAGGGTTCTAAAGGAGGCTTCTAAAACCAGATTCTTAATAGAAAAAATATTTCAAACTGTGACTTTAATTTTGGTAATTCTTTAAAGTATTTTACTTTTTGCTACTTAAAACCATGTGTTTCCCTTAAAAAAAAGTGTCTTTATTTGCCTTTCCAATTCCTTAGTTTCTGTATTGCTTATACAAAGCACTGTCACACAATGAAAATATATTTCATCTCTAGGAAGTCTCATATTTTCCTGTAATCAGTAAATGTGTCTTGTTGAACAGTCATCTGTCATTGCTCAGATTATCTGCTGAGTTTAAGTGGATGTTTGCTTTTTAGTGAGCCTGTTTTCTGATGTGTTTGTCATGTAAAAAGACACATCAGGGTGTGGGAAATGGGAAGTCTCATTTGATTGTTTACTTCTGAATCTTCTAGTTTATTGATGAACTCTTAGCAGATAGTTGAGGAGAGAGCGTGCCATTTTTGGTCTTTGGCTAGCCTGTCCTGTATACAGTCTTTGTGTCTGACTTTACTTTAGTCTGACTTTACAGAGGTATGGCTTTAATCTCCCAGAAAGAACATGATTGAATGACCAGAAGTGCTGTCTTTTTCTTCATCTCCAGAGGAGAGCATCAGTCCATGAGAGTGTAGGAAGATGAATGTTTCCTTTTTTCCTTCTTGAAAGAGAATAGCATGACCAATATTTGCTTACAATGTTTTTGTAATTTATTCTGGAATCCTTTTATATCTGATGTCTGATCTTGCAAACTGCTATGAATTTGGTTTCTTCCAGGCTATACAAAATATAGTCATGGTGTTTTTAGCTTTTTTTTTTTTTTTAATATTTTTATTCTTCCTGTAACTTTGTGTTGAGTCAGTGGTCTCAGCACACTTTTATTTTGATTGCTGTTTGTTGTACTTAGAAGGAACAGAGTTTACATTTAGAACTACCGCTGTGTATTTTCTAAAGCAGTGCCAGAACTTAATTGTAGTCAAGTTTTTCCTCTCTGAGAATCTTTTTCGAGGTCCCCTCTTCTTTAGGTATTTAGAATTATGGCCATGAGTAGTACCAGAATTATTATATCTCTTATGTCTAAATAGAATGAGTAGAAGGACAGGGGCACGTTAAAATCAAATTTAAAGTAATGCTTAAGCAATTAAAACGCCACTTTAAAACTGGGACATACTAGATGGTATATCCAATGTAAGAATCCCCTTTGGTGTTAGTAGATGTAATGCTGAATAATTAGTGCAATGCAATTGGAAATTCTTAGTTCTCATTTCCTGTCTGAACTGGTTTGAAGATACTGCCTTGAGGACCCAAATGTATCATGTTTCACTGTTTTACTTCTAATGTGTTCCATTGGTATAAAACATATTTTCTCTATCTGGCAAGGCTCACTAACTTAATTTCCTATTTTATACTCAATCATCAATACAAATTAAAAGCCCAGTCAGTCAGTCCCTCAGGTGAGTATGGGAGAGAAAGATGAGCATAAAGTCTTCAAGAACAGTAAAATAGGTCTAGTGCAATTTTAGGGAAACAATTTCAGGGTGGTGAACAGAATAATTTATTCAACAGTTAATGTGTATTAGTATTTTGGGATGGAAACTATGGGTATTTTGGACCATCATGTCTTTGTTTCCTCTTGGTCAAGAAAATTGGTACATTCTTTCCAGTGTCTTTTTCAGCTCCCTATCCTGCCAGGTGTTATTCCCAGCAAATAGCTCCTCCAAGACTTGCTTTCTTGAAAGTACTTTCTGAATTTGTAAATACATGTAACTATTCTGAGAAGCCATCCAAATTACTGTTAAAAGAAAAAAAAAAAAAAAACAGTCTCAAGTATTTAATTTCTTTATGTGTTAAATCACAATTGTGTGCAGGGGAGAAAGCTTTTTTTGGGTAATTGTAAAGGCAAGTACAGTTTTCGTTGCATCTGCAGGAGCAGAACTGACATGGCATTTTTTTTTTTTATCAATGCTATAGGTTACACAAGAGGCAGGGGAATTTATAATCACCTTCCCATACGGATACCATGCAGGATTCAACCATGGTTTTAACTGTGCAGAGTCAACAAACTTTGCCACTATTCGATGGATTGATTACGGAAAGGCAGCAAAGTTGGTAAGTCATATTGCAGAAAATGGATATATAAGAAAGCCTTTTTGTTGGTTATTTCTGGTGGGGATCTATGTAAGCCAGTGAGAAAGGGAGAACTTTCAGCTAGGAACTTATACTACCACTGAAGTTTTAGTTGTAGTTGTTCTTTTTTTTTTCTTGCCAGCAACATGTATTCCTCTCAGTAATGAGTTTTGATTGAAGCTTACTTTACTTTATATATTGTTCTTCAAAAAATAGTCCTATTTATGGAGTTTTTAAGCTGAAGTTACACAAATGGAGGGTATATGACTGAGTTCTGCTCTAAGCTGCACTGCTTGTGAAGACACTTAAAGTCGGAATTCTGATTCCTGGAAAAGTAACATAGATGATTAAACTGAAAATGAAGTTTAAAGAAGCAAGTTCAACTTTTATCTTCTTTAATGTGAATATATGCTATGCTATAAGATGATAAAGTACCTGTGAACACAGAACAGTTATTTGCAAGTTTTAAAATCAGGTGTGCTTTACTGGATATACTTCAGAAAAATTTTGATACATAGCATACTTTTTTAAAAATTCTTTTCGTATGTAGCATGTGAGTAAATATACAACAACGTGAACGTGCAGTGCTTGTTACTGTTTTTCAGTGTTGTATGGTTTTTCTCAGAATTATGGCTTATGACCTTTGGTCAGTATGCTTCCCAGAATGCATAATGAAGAAGCATTTTCTGCATTGACATGGACATTGTTGACAAAACCAAAAATAATGCTATTTGCCTAATACAATAGCTAATAATGTAGCTAATAAGCTGATCGGACAGTTCAGTGCAAAATGAGGTTTATCAATTAAGTAATGACAGTTATCTCTCACTAAACTCTTTGATTTGGAAGACCATCATGAGAAAGTTATCAAAAAGCACAATTTTATGATCCTCGTCCCTATTAATTATTATTGTTAATGACATTGAATATGCTTCAAAAAGGAGAAGGTTTGCTAATATATATATTTTTTTCTATGTGCAATGTATGTATGTAGTAATGGTAGTGAAAATACTGAAAACGTCAGTATGTATCTAGCGTCCTCAGCTTGGTCTTAACCTTAGATGGGAAACTTGTGTTTTTAATAGCTCACGGTTAAGGCATTGACTGTGAAGTCTGT